>NC_090071.1:9338695-9463695 GCF_038355195.1 Osmerus mordax
CTAACTTAATGAGGTGGCTTACACATCTACCGGTACACCTGTCCAATTGGTGAGGGATTTTGGGAGATGTAGGGTTGGCCACCGCAGCCATTTTGGGGTGTTTCCACCCCTAGTGTCTAGGAATGTAACATCCCTCAACTACCTGTCCCCTTGTGATGTCACATGCTGTAATTATACAAACATAGTTATCTGACTATAGGCAGCTATGTAGCTTAGAAAGCTAGAAACGTTTGACAGCATAATGGAGGGGTGGAGACTCGTGGACATAGCTGCCAGTTGGATGTCGCTCAATGACACAGTGGCAAAATGTGCATGAATTTGTTTCCATTTGTTTGTTTGTTGTTTGTTCCCAGGGCTTGTTGACGAGCCTCTGGAAGCTCCAGTCGGTAAAAAAACCTGTTTGTGCCTTTTCTGTATTTCACCTCGAAACGCTGTCAGTGGATCTTGGCCTTAACAAAGATTTCAGAAGATCCTCGCCGCACACCCAAGTGCACATTCAACGACATTAATGGAAATTTCCGCACATGATAGATTTTTGGCTATCGTTTCTCTTATTAGATTTTCATTGGACTCGAGGGAGGGGCCCAATCTTAGTCTTGCCAGTCCTGATCATTGATGGAATTATTTAACTACTGAACTGCTTCTGCTACTGATGCTTATCTAAAATATATCAAAATGGCGACTCAAAATAATACTCACGGTTCCCCTTTTCACAAAAAAATATATAAAAAAGAAAGTTGCTGGAATTTTACATTTTGGACTAAGAGAGATTGGATTCCTCGTGTTTGACTAGTTATGAAATAAACTGTGATCGGAGGACTCTGGTTTGTTTTTGAACTCTGCTACATGCCCTTTGAAAGTAAAAAAAAAGCCGGTTCTTTTGTTTTCGGATGTTCGTTTCAGAATAGGAAATAAAACGAAGAGAGGGTACGCAGATATGAAATAACACTAGTTTTTTGGGCCTGGACTGAGGATATCTGGGAGAGCATGACATAAGTATGACTGTATCTGACTGGTCATATAGCTCAACCCCTCACTGTCTATCACATCAGCCATGAAGGATGGCTCACATGCACCGAGCTGCATCAAGAATCATCTTATTATATGAGAGCAGGGTGAAGACCCCCCAAAACCCACTGCCCTTCTTCAAGAACACACATTTGGCTTACCTCTCAGCCAGACTCCCTGGGGTAGGGGGTAATTGCATGAGAACCTGGCAACCCGCTGTCTCCACAGAGGGTACCAGCGAGCTCCACTGCCCAGCATGAGGTGTTGATTGGAACTCCACCGCTGTGCCCTTCGGGTCATTTATGCAGGCTTTTCAGACAGGCCAGTAAGACTAATAGTGTAACTCAGTAAGCACTCTGCTTTCTTGGTTGACCTTAAAGTACAGAAAGTTATGTTAAACAAAGCTGTATTGCTAAAGATGCTTCTCTGGCTCTAAAGACATAACAATCCATACATACCAGTGTGCACCCCGGGGGGAGGGGGGGGGGGGTGGTTATAGGAGAAGACGTTTCTCCTTTCAACATGGCTGGGTTACTCCACATGAAAAATAAGCATTTCAGATTGCAAACGTTGCATTTCTATTGACCGAACCCAATCATGCTGTACGCACTCAGAGGGATGCCGGGAGTATATGAATGTCCACTCTTGACAGAGAAGGAACAGATATGACCCAGTGACCACCACTGTAACCCCTTACTGAACTCAGTTCCTGCACTTTCCATTTCCTTGTTATTGTTAATAAATGATGTTGTGGAAGAGGTTTCCCGAGTTTAACATAATATCACAAATTCAGATGTAATTCGATTCAGGGCCTACTTTAAGATGGCTCACGCATTTTTGCCTCAGGCTTGAGCTGTTTTTTCAGCCGAATCTTGAACAACAGCAGACAGTCAAACCGCGGACTGGTTTATATTGATATTGAAGCTGGAAACCCCCATATTCCAATAGCTCAAATTCAAACCTATGATTTCGACCATCGTCTCTTTCAGTTCAGCAGTCAAAAGATGCCAGCCCGCTTTGGTTCAGACAGCCTCCTGACAACAAGAGTGGTGGGCAGTGAGCGAAGGAGTCATTTTGAGCCGGGAGAGAGATCTGATAACCTGCCTCAGACTAAACGGATGACAGGACCCCCTCTGTCGTAGTCAGGAATCAGCCCCCAGAAGGGGTTCTAATCAAGCATGATCCCGACCAAATGGGGCATGAAGGGACCGTTCATACAGATTAGGGCCATAAGCGCCTCTCCTCTCCCCTTCATAAAAGGGGTGTGTGTGTGTGTGTGTTTGCTGGGAGGGGTGTGTGTGGGGGGGGTGTCGACATAACAAGTCTTTCAAGTGTCTTTTCCTGAGTTTCTTGAAAATGTCCAGTTCTTCTAAAAACACGTGCTCACCGGCGTTGTAGAACTCTGGGCTCAGGACAACAGCCTCATACTTCCTGGTAGACCCGTGTGCACGTGTCTCCTGCAAACGGCTTCATTCGGAGAAAAGATTTGTTTAATCAGCTAGGTAAAGGATCCTGTAGTATAGTCTTAAATGGCCTGATTACCTAAATCACATGACAGGGGACCTTTCTCTTCTGATGGAGGGCCTTATTACCTCACAGTCGCTGTGTCACAGCACACGGCCGCTGTACAGAAACAGCACTTCGTCTGCAGTGTCAACACAGTTCTATTCCTACAACCCTCAATTACAGTGTACCGTACGTCTGGCAGAAGGAGCATAGAAATGGGCCGTGCGACACAATGGCAGGCCATGCACTTGTCTGTCGAAGCGGAGCAGAGGTTTTTCAGGAATATTTGGACTCTATTTTAATTTCGCTCCGATGCGATTTGTCCTGAAAGCAGCGTGTGTGTGCGTGTGCGCGATCACGTCTCTTTGTTTGTGTGAGTGTGGTTAGTTTTAAGGGGACTCTGGATGCCGGATGGCGAGAACTCTAGCTGTGAGTTTGACACGTCTCTGTGTGTGAGCGGCTGTCAGTCTGACTGGTTTGGCTGTATGACTGGTACGTCACTCAGTGACTGGTCTTCGACAGTGGTCCTTGAAACTCATTCCGAGACTCCCCCAGAAGCCAGCCTGTAGTGAGAAGGCCAAGAAGGGATCAGGCTAGCTAGTCTGCTAAGCTTCTTGGCGGTGTCGTTCGCAGCGTTTGACAAAGTCTGACAAATGCAACTGGGATCAGTATGTGCTAAGCTGGGAAGGATATGTCTGGTCACAGGTACGACAGGTTTGGGTCCAATTTGACTCTCCAAGGGTTAAGTGGTAAATCAATGATGGGGTGCCCGCAAGGCGGATGTATTGCTATGGGAAGAGTTCTCTCATTTGTGATTTGTTGAACTGGGAGTGCTTTACTCCGTGACATTCCAGAAGCTCCAACCTGAAGCATGACATCTTGTGGCAAGATGTCATGTCTCTCAGCTGCTACCTGTTCCTGGAGTAGTGTGTCAAAAAGATAACCATAATTGTGGTGTTGCATTCTGTTAGTGGAGTTGGAGCCTCCATGTTCATTTGCCTTCCAGCACCACCATCCTTCTACCTGGAAATGCATTTTTTTCTCATTTATTTATCTATCTCTGTATCTATATATTTATTTATTACTGGTCTATTTATAGTAAATGTTCCCGTAGGTGGAAAGCCAGACTGCAGCTCGCAAGCTGAAGAGGATAATCACTGTGAAATCATCGTCAGGAAGAAGACAGAGAGAGGGAAAGAGAGAGGGGAGTGAGATGGAAAGATTTTTTTTTTCATCAGAGGAAAAAAAGAACAAGAAAAAAACGAGAGGGGGAAAGCGTGGGAGGCCTACTGAGAGAAAAATACTGAAAGTTAAGAAGTGAAAGAGGGAGGGGGGGGGCGTGTGTGTGTATGGAAGAGATAGAGGAGGAGGTGGAGGAGGAGGAGGAGAAGAAGGGGCTTGGGAGATGGAGAGCTGTGAAAGCTGTATTTATGGCAGAAGAAGTCTGGGAGCCTGGATAGAGCCCACACGGCCTGCGAGGCTGATGTAGTCACATACAGAAACATGTGGCTGATCCTGATTTAATTAAACCTGAGAGAGAAAGATAGAGAGAGAGAGAGAGAGAGAGAGAGAGAGAGAGAGAGAGAGAGAGAGAGAGAGAAGGGAGAGAGAAGGGAGAGACAGAGAGTTAAAAAGCGAGAGAGAAAGAGAGAAAATAGGAAGGAAGGAGAATGGACAAGATGGAGACGGGGAGAAGGTGAGAGCGAGAAAACGTAAGAAGAAAAAAGAGGGAGAGGAAGAGAGGGAAACAGAGAACAAAAAGGGGAAATGGTCCTGGAGAGTAAACAAAGAGGAGGGGGGGGGGGGAGAGATAGGTGTTGGAGATTAAGAGATCGCCGGCTGAGAAAGGCAGACAGGGGGCTAAGCAAGGCCAGAGGAGTGAGACTGGGAAACCAAACCCTAACAGCTGAGGATTGTGGGTAGACAAGGAAAAGAAAAACCTCATTCTACTCTATCAGGAAGCACACTGTGTATTTCTGCCCTGGTATTATTCACACGGTGAACAGATCCACAGTAAGAACATTATCTCTTCTACCTACGATTACTGGGACATTCTTCTAATGCATCTCTATAAATATAAACACAATACCCGAACAAAATGGGATTTGCTCTGTGCAGTACGACACTCCATTCCCCATACAATCTGCTATCAGCTTAACGATGAGGCAATGTGGGCGGGCGGCCGTGTGCGTGTGGTGTGTCGTGTGTGAATATTCCTATGTCTTTGCACCATATGTGTGCGTGTGTGCGCGTTTGCCTGTTGTGTTGTGGACGTCACCAGCTCCACACGGTGTCACAATGCCGAGTGTGTTCGCTCGTGTCAGCCTCCGTCTCCCCTCGTGAATAGAGGGGCCGTTCTGGCAGCCCCCCTCCGCCCCCCCCCGCGCGCCTGGTCATGTGACAGCCGTGACCGCCGGGCTGTAAATGAAAGCTCCCTTGGACCCCCTGCCTGGTGACGGAAGGCTCCACGCTCTCACTGGGTTTCTCCCAGCTCCGGGGCGCTGATCCGTGCCATGTTAGGAGTCACTCTCCTCATAGGTGCTTTTGACCTGGCTGACGGATGACAGCCCGGGCAGGCCGGCTGGACCCAGCCCGGTGTGGCCTTGACCGTGTGGGTGTGTGTGGGTGTGTGTGGGTGTGTGTGGGTGTGTGTGGGTGTGTGTGTGCTGAAGGGAAGGTCATGAATTTTTGCAAGACGTTTTCCGGTGTGAGGCCAGACTGGCTGAGCTTACCCGCGATTGCAAGGGTACAGCCAGACATATGGTGGGCACTGGGAAGCACCGCCACCTTTAAATGCAGCAAGATGCCCTTGAGTGTGTGTGTGTGTGTGCGTGTGTGTGGGTGTGTGTTCGGGCGTGGGGGGGATGGGGTTGTATACTAGCAGTTTGACCTGCTCCATGAAGGGGACATGCCCCTTGAATATAGAAGCCATAAAACGATCCTCTGCTGTATCCTGTGTGCGTGTGTGCATGTGTGTGTGTGTGTGTGTGTGTGTCTGTGTGTGTGTGTGTGAAACATCTCCTGAGGGGGGGAGGAAGAGGCATTGAGCGAGGTCCATCTCCACCAGGCCGTCCTGCAGCATAAGGAGCTTAAGAGAGGGGAGGGAAATTGGAAAGCAGTGGGTGAGAAATACTTTGAGAGAAAGAGAAAACGGGATGGCGAGAGAGGGGGAAGGGAGGGACGGGGGGAAGACCGAGGGCGAGCGGAGAGGGAGAGGAAGGAGAGGAAAGAGAGAGGTGAAGAGGGAGAACTGAGGGAGGGAGGGAGAGGAGAGGGATAGGCAGTTGAGGACTGTGCAGGAGACCATGGAGTGCATGTTCTGATGTGTCACAGCGATTGGACATGGTGAGGTGAGCACGGGCACCCGTGTTTCCTCCTGAGGCCCAGCTGTCATAGGCACAGGACACACCGTCAGGAGACAGATACACACTCAGACCGACAGATAAACAAACTAAGATGTCCCGGGTCTGTGTCTCAGTGCGCTCTCCTCTCTCCTTTCTCCTCTCTCCTTTCTCCTTTCTCCTCTCTCCTTTCTCCTCTCTCCTCTCTCCTTTCTCCTCTCTCCTCTCTCCTCTCTCCTTTCTCCTCTCTCCTTTCTCCTTTCTCCTCTCTCCTCTCTCCTCCCTCCTCTCCCCTCTCCTCTCTCCTCTCTCCTCTCCTTTCCTCTCTCCTCTCTCCTTCTCCCTGGATGAAGGAGTTCCTCAACACAGTACCGTCCCCTGAGATTTCCCTGAATGTGTCTGTGTTTTTGTCAGCACACAGCCCACGGTCACCAGTTGAGGAAATTACCCAGCGTAGCTCTGGCTCCTCTTCCTCTTCCGGTGTTTCTTAGTCTGGGCAGGTTTAGAGGGGGGAGTTTGGGGGGGGAGGGTTTGGTTGATAACAGAAGTCCTTTCCACTCCCCAGCGACATCATCTGCAATTATCCGACAGCGATCCTGCCTGGGGGCATCATTACAGGCAATGTGCACTTTCTACATGCAAGACTGTTTGTTTAGCATGGGAGAACACGCGTGCACGCACGCGCGGGCCCCACACACTGTACACACGCCTACACGCACACGGTCACAAGCAATCGCACGTACACACACTTCTTATCATCATTATCAAGTTCACAGGCAATTGATTGGATGATTTTTACTTGTCAATCAAATACTAATCATTTTCTCCCAGATCTTTCTGTTTTTTTATTTGGACGTCTGCTTGTGTTGAGGTTAGGTTCCGAAATGTTGTTTGTTGTTTGTCAATGATAACCGGGTCAAATGATACCATTAGGATGAGTATGGTTGTATCTCTAATGTCTGTTGAAATGGCCTTTTCCCCAAATAAGACACACACTGTTAAAGCAGCTGTTGTTAAAGCAGCCCTCTTGCTTTTATCGCCAACAGACAGCTACGTGCAAATGAGCCAACGTCCTTTTCACAGCACGCCGTCTGATACCACCTGGGGGGTGGGGGGAGTGTGTGTGTGTGTGTGTGTGTGTGGGGGGGTAAGGGTTGTGAGCATCCAACGCCGTGCCCGTGGTCGCTGCCGCTTGTCAAAACACAGCATCTGTCCACCGATTGCGCGCCGTCCAAAATGGAGTCGGCGTTCACCTGCGGGTTTAAGAGCCCCCCCCCAACCCCGACAGACTCCTGGCTAATGATGTAGGGGGGGAGTGGGGGGGGCGGGTGGCGTGGCGTCCGGGGGCGGGGGGTGACGGTGGTGACGGGGGGGGGGGGGGGGGGCTGAGTCTGGTCGTTAATCAGGCGCGGGGAGCGGGTGTGAGGTGTGGCAGACGGGCGGTTCGTGTCCCCGGCACGCAGGGGTGCCAGCAACAGCTGGAGCGGCGCAGGAAGTGGGGCAGGGCGCCGCCAAAGCCCGCCAGGACTTAGTTAGGTGTGTGTGTACGTGTGGTGGTGATTTTGTGTCTGTGACCATGTGTGTGTGTGCGCGTGTCCAAGTGTGGTGCCTGTGGGTGCGTCTGGGATTGAGCAGTTATATAAATATAAGTCACAGAACTCTCCACATCCACAGGTACCAAGCATGCTAGGTGGTCACATTCCTGTGTCCCCCTAGTGCCATCTATAGGCTGCTCTGTGTCATAGCAGGCTCAGGATGGCGGCTGTTTCAGTGCACTGCCCCGATGGCTGAGGCCAGAGAAGCTCTCGGCATGTTTGTGTGCTTGTGACTTCATATGAATGTGTGTATCTAGTGGAGGGATTCACCAGTAACAACAACAGATTGAGAGAAGAATGACAGTGAGGAGAGAAAGCGAGAGACAGAGAGAGAGAGAGATAGACAGAAAGAGAGAGATAGACAGAGAGAGAGAGAGAGAGAGAGAGAGAGAGAGAGAGAGAGAGAGAGAGAGAGAGAGAGAGAGAGAGAGAGAGAGAGAGAGAGAGAGAGAGAGAGAGAAGATCAAAGGCTTTCTCTCACAGCCATGCAGCCTTTTGTAAGATCCTGACAAGTTCTGACTATTCAGGTTTAGGTTGAAGACTGGAGGGCTAAAGTCCTGGGTGTACTTAAGAATAAATTTGAGCCCCTGTTGTGCAGCCTCGACTGGTATGAACTCTTGCCGCTATGAAAGACGAGTTTAGTTTGTTCTCTTTGTGTGGACCTCGACATGCTAGCCTGTGGTTCAGCACTGGGCTAACACGGATGCTGTTTGCTTCGTGATTGGCTCTTATATGTGACTGGCTGACTGTTTCGGAAGCTTTCTACAATGGGCACCTGCCCAGGACTGTGAGTCAGCGAAAATGTCAGTTCAACTCTCTCTCTATCTCTCTTTGTCTCTCAGCTGCTCTGCAGGTGTCCATCTCTCTGAACAAAGTGGAGCTGAGCGTTGGAGAGTCAAAGTTCTTCACTTGTACAGGTAAGTGTGGGGTGTATGTACATACGAATGTGTGTGTGTGTGTGTGTTTGAGAGAGAGTGTGTTGGCGTGTGTATGCGCGTCTTCAACCACGCGTCCGGACAGGCAGCTCGGGGACACTTCATGTTGCGTCGCTTCCTTCCCACCCACCTCCTCGTCGCCCGCCTTCATCCCCACCACCAGCGGAGCCTTTACCTCCTCCACCCCTGGCCGGGGCTCCGTGTGCCAGGGGCACAGTGCCCTCCCCAAAGCCCAGAGCCTGGGCCTCTGCAGGGGGAGGGCAGCTGTGGGCTCGCAGCCCCCTCCACCTCCTCCGGGCCCCTCTTTTCTCCTGCCAGCCCGGCCCAGCGGGGGGTGAGCGCCTGAAGTGTTGGCCAGGCGGGGGGCACGTGGAGGAGGAGGATGGGGGGCGGAGGCAGCAGAGGCAGGGGTGTGAGGTGGAGGTGGGATTCGGTTTATGTCATTTACATTTACATTTAGTCATTTAGCAGACGCTCTTATCCAGAGCGACTTACAGTAAGTACAGGGACATTCCCCCGAGGCAAGTAGGGTGAAGTGCCTTGCCCAAGGACACAACAATATTTGTCTCAGCCAGGAATCGAACCGCCAACCTTCTGATTATTAGCCCGATTCCCTAACCGGGAAGAAGAATGTTTTGCCACCGATCAGATGTGGGACCCGTGGGTCAGCCTCACGCACACACACGGTCACGCACGCACGCATATCCTCGGAGCGCAAACGCACACTGTGCCCACGTGCGCACACTGAAACCGCATCCGCGCAAACCACATGCGTGCGCACCCGCCCTCTGACCAGGCACGCGCCAACCAAAGGCACGCGTCCAAAGGAGCCCTCCCACCGCCACCAACCACTGCCCCGCTCACACATCTAACCACAAGGTAAGGTGTGAGCTTCAGGCATCAGACGAGCATCACACCGAGAGTGGAACGTCCCACTGCCAATAACACGACTGGGCTCACCTCCGGACCACACAAAGAGACCACGCCAGCCTCTAACACGTGCTGTCGTGACGGACGATCCTCCCAGGCAGGGGCCCTTCCGGAGCAGCAGACACAAACAAGGCGTGTTTGGATCAGAGCTCCAGCCTCTGCAAATCCCCCTCCCCCCCTGCCCAGCTCATGTTAGCTGTGGATCCCCTCTGCACACACAGCCGAAGAGGGGGGCGGAGGAGCTCGCCCCCGGACCTCGATAGCACGGCTGAGGAGGCCTCCGTCTGCTGCGGGGGCTTACATTTACATTTTGTCATTTAGCAGACGCTCTTATCCAGAGCGACTTACAGTAAGTACAGGGACATTCCCCCGAGGCAAGCAGGGTGAAGTGCCTTGCCCAAGGACACAGCGTCAGTTGGCATGACCGGGAATCAAACTGGCAACCTTCGGATTACTAGCCCGATTCCCTCACCGCTCAGCCACCCGGCTTCACCGGGATCACACCTACACACACGGAGCGGGGGGGGGGGGGGAGAGAGCGAGATAAAGAGAGAGAGAGAAAGCGAGAGAGAGAGAGAGAGAGAGAGAGAGAGAGAGAGAGAGAGAGAGAGAGAGAGAGAGAGAGAGAGAGAGAGAAAAGGACGGACGGAGAATGAACAAGATGGAGACAAGGAGAAGGTGAGGGAGAGAAAACCAAAGCAGAGACAGAAAGGTCATGAGTCACCTTCACAGAACCTCACACAAGCCTGCATGCTCGCACACAAGCAAACTAATACACAGCGCTATACAGTGTGACGTAGGGTCAACATCATGCATGGATATAACTCTCTATGATACTATACACACACACATACACACAAGCGCAAACAACACAGGTTCGACATTGATTGACAGAGCAATAGAGAGAGATAGTGCACTGTCACTGTGACAGGAAATGAATTTCCCTGTTCACACGAGTAGTCCTCCTCCTAAATGTGTTCATTACAGTCACTCCCTCTGGGCCGCATCGCTCCCTGTCACACACACACCACACACACAGACACATCCCACACACTCACACACATAGACCCCCCCACCCCCCTTTCTTTCCCAACCCCCCCTCCACACGCACCTCACACACTCTCAACACAGACACTCGCACACACACAGAAATACAGTGAACGCGAAAGCCTCCCTGCCATCCGGGCCTGTTTCTGCACGCCAGACGTCTCCCCACGGACCCGAATCAATTACTGGCAGGCTGGAGCCCCGGCAGCCCGGACGGCACCTTGGGGCCGGACCCCGAGTGCTTCTGGACGAGGAGGTGGACTCATTTGAGCTCGAAAGCGCCATGGGCCGTGTTCACACAATAACACGCGTCTCGGAGGAGCGCGGGAACGCTTCAATATTTCATCCGTGTGATATTGCTCCCCGTGCCGCGGCACGGAGGGGTGGCGTCGGCGAGCGTTGGCTGGCTGGCTGGTTCTAATGCTGGGTGTTCCACGTGTTTGTTTTGGCCTGTTTTGACGGCCTGTCCTTAATACAGTACATTGTGTATTCATAGTGCGGCGTTGCATGAGATAATGCTTGGATTGTATCCAGTTATGGATGTCTGCTCTGGTCCCACTTGAACAGCTGAATCCATAGCCCAGAGGTGCCTTGATAATGCCGAATATTCTAGTTTGCTCATTGATAGTTCTGTCGATAGGAATACCATACATAGTTTGAGATCGATATCCCACGAGCTGACCAATGGCGACGCGGCCAGCTGGTTCTGCTGGCCAGCGGGCGGCCTTGAGGGACAAGCAGCCATCAGGAAGATTGATGAGCCGCGACACAACACGAAGGAGCAAGAGAACAATCTCATCACATCTGAGCCAGCAACTCAAGGGTTACCTCCCTGTCATCGAACCCCCCGAGGAGGGCACCAAATCCACTCTGCAGATACCCTCACCTGCTCTGACCTCTTGGTTATGGCCCAGTGATTTCAGACATGCACATTCCTCCTCGCAGACACACCTGCCTCTGACCTCCCCCCCCCCCAGCTTGCCACCCCATCCCTGGGGGAATGATCCCTCTCAGGCCCAGGCTGGGGGTGATTGATGGGCCGGGGAGAGGTCCTCCTGGCTGCCTCCTTCATGCCCCTCCAGGAGGGCAGGATTTACGGGCGGGGCCACCTGGAGGAGACAGCTGGTACTCTCCTGCTCTGCTGCTGCTGCTGGGGAGCGGCCACGTTTCACAGAAAAGCAATAAGAGACTGGAATACGATTATGTGTGTGTGCATGCGTATGTGTATGAGTGTTGTGTGTGTGTGTGTGTGTTTGTTAATGTGTGTGTGTGTGCGTCCCAGGGTGGGTTTTTAGGGTTTGGTGCGTCTGATTTGGGAAGTGTATTGCCTGCATATGTCTCTCTCGGTTTACAGACTTATTAAGTGTGTAAATCCAGGATTATGACACCGTTATATAACCTCAGGCCGTCTGCTCTGCTGACAGTTCACAGCTCCTCTGCTTGAGGACTCTCAGCTGCTCTCTGTCTTAAACCCAGAGCTCGAGCACTGCTGGGAACACATTACTACCTTACACAACTACCGCCCTTGACAATGCTACAGCTTCAAACAAATCTCCCTAATATCATCACGATGACTGTTAGCCCAGGTCCATTGGGTGGATTTAGCATGGACTGTAGCATAGTATAAATGGGAAGAATCATTAACTCGATTGGCGGTATGCCCTGTTTTGTTTTTCACAAGAAGATATATTCCTCTGCATTTGCATGACTTCCTGTGTTGGGTGTGACGGGGTTTCTGTCAATGTTGTTTGTGTGTTCTCAGCGATTGGGGAGCCGGTGAGGCTGGAGTGGTTCAACCCCCAGGGAGAACGCATCACTTCCTCTCCGAGGGTGGCCCTGCACACGGAGGGGGTCCGCTCCAGGCTCACCGTCTACAACGCCATCGTAGAGGATGCCGGCATCTACCGCTGCCAAGCCACCGACGCCAGGGGCCAAACTCAGGAGGCCACTGTGGTTCTGGAGATATACCGTGAGATTGACACACACACATGCACACAATCACACGCACACACGTCAGGAAATTACCCCGACACATCCTCAGCCCATGCGCATGCACCTACACACACACACACACACGCGAGGAGATCACTCCGAATACAGCCCAAGCCCCTGTGCCTTTACCTGCGCACACCACACACACACACTAACACACACATCGTCTCTGAATTCCCGGGCTCATTGAAATGGGCGCCGCGTCCGTCTCTCATGAGCAACTTTCGACGTTACGAGACATGAGGGGAATGCATCACCGTCGTATCCGTTTGATCATAAAGCTAGTGTATTAACAGTCAGCGCTCGCCGCCGCGCCTAGCCGACCGCGGCTAGCCGACCGTGGCCGGGCTGCAGGGGGGAGGCGGCGTGCGTGATGTACAGTGCTGCAGGCGACGGTGACAGCGCCTAATGACATGGGAGGGGGTGCTCTCCTGGGCGCGTGTTAACGAGATGTGACATGTGGAGGAGATGGAGGGATGGAGGGATGGAGAGACGGAGGAGGCATATAACCTCAGCGTTTATGTGTTTTTTTGCGTGCTTCCTCGCCCCCCTCCCCCCTTCACACACACACACACACAAGCGGTATGTGCCTTTCTCAAACTCCCTCAGCGCG
Organism: Osmerus mordax; assembly: GCF_038355195.1. Taxonomy (NCBI): domain Eukaryota; kingdom Metazoa; phylum Chordata; class Actinopteri; order Osmeriformes; family Osmeridae; genus Osmerus; species Osmerus mordax. The sequence goes on from NC_090071.1 coordinate 9,351,663, forward strand.
CCGGCGCTCTGATCAGGACTGCGACGTCCACCCTTGCACTCGCCGGTCTCCTCTCCTCTCCCCAACTCCTTCTCCATAGCAACAGGCTGCCAGTAGTCAAGCAGCGGCGAACTTGTTAGTGAGATGAAGATGGGCTGAACAGCACCCTCCTCACAGTGACACGATCAAGGACTCACCACCAGACCGTTACCACACACAAGCTCTGTTGAAAAATATTCAAGGCGCCTTCTGGAGCTAACCCCCAATTTACATGAGTATTCCTGTTAGACGACTCATACTATTTTATAGGCGAGAGGTGTGGGACTGATTTGTGCCGTTGGCGTGTCACTAAATTCTCCACTCGTTTTCCATCAACAGCATTTGGCACGGGTTTACGTTATGGGAGTGACTTAATCACCTGTACCGTCAGTGCCTTGACAAAGACACACCTGTGCTGCCAAGCGCGGGGGCAAGGAACAAAGCAAATAGGGACAGAAGAGTCCATGTATCACCTCAGGGGTCTCCAGAAAAAATGGTCTTGTCACCCCTCTTGACAGTTGTCCTTGCAGCCATGTCGGCAGAATATCTACTTTGTCGGCGGAATAGACTCTGTTCGACAGAGTCAAGTGTGCAATAGATTGCAAAGCTGTAAAACAGTGTTCCACCTCACTCATTTCCTTGTTGAGTAACAACAAAAGAGACAGGATATGAAAACAAGCACCGGGAACAAGCGACACCAAAGAGATGAATATTAGTCGTGTTGTAGTGAGGGGGAGGGCGAGGGGGAGTGGAGGTGGAGATGAGAAAAGGAGGGAGAGCGAGAAAGAGGGGAGACGAGAGTCAGAGAAAGCGGGGGAAAGAGACGGAGAGAGGCGGGAGCAGGGCAGAGAGAGAAGGAAAGCACGGGTGAGAGAGAGAGAGAGGTTGAAGAGAGAGGAAGAAAGAGCCCCTTAAAACCACGCACAGCAATAGCATGTCTCTGCAGCGGCGAGGCAGAGGAGTCCAGGTTAGCGGCGTACAGAGACACAGAGAGCGTGGGAGGAGGAAGGAGGGAGGCGGTGGGCGAGGGAGGTGGGGCATGTGGGAACTCATCTTGGAGAACTGCGCACGGCAAATGCTAATACGAGAGCGGGGGGGGCGGGGGTTCAGGGGCCGGGGTGGCGGGAGAAACAACGTTGTTGATTTATTCGCAGCTTCATTAAGGCCACACAGATAGTGTAGTGTTGCACACCCGATGCTGTGTGTCGTGCCTTTTATAACCCCCACACAGGGTCAGGGCTCGGGGACTTGAACAGAAGTCGGACGTTTTCCGGTACTTTCCATCAGAGAGGGTCTGGACCTTCCAGCCACCACACATTCACCATCCCCACTCAATCATCTGATTAAAATAGAGCTGAATGAATTAGCCTGTCATAAATCTGCATGTTCTGTCCTGACCACAGGAGGTCTGGGAAAGCAAAACAATGACGGATTGATATGATCGGAGACCAGGGTCGGGACTGATAACAAATAAAAACGGATTTGTATCGTGCTGTCTGTGGTGTTTCTGGGCCCATCGGTCAATCATCAGATCGATACAACGTAATTGTAAATCAACTTGCCGCGTACGGACGATTCATTCCAATCCGGCATGCGCCTGACGCAACCTCACATCCTGTTTGTCACAGAGAAGCTGACGTTCCGTGAGGTGCAGTCCCCGCAGGAGTTCCGCCACGGAGAGGTGGCCGAGGTCATCTGTGATGTCATCAGCTCGCCAGTGCCCGTGGTGGCGTGGTACTACCAGAACATGGAAATCACAGAGGAGCACTACAGTAAGTGGACCACGGTAGAACCCATGATCCTTTGTGTGTGAGCCCGGTTTAGATACGACAGCCGCAACCAGACCATAGCTTTCGAGGAACCCTCGAATAACGTTGAACATTTGTCTTGGAAAAACTCTAGTCGGATCAAATCGGAACAGGTAGTTTCACAGCTATGTCTGCTGTGTCTGTATTTGGCTTCAGAGGGGGGGGGGGGGGGGGGGGGGTGGGGGGGGGGGTGGGGGGGGGGGGGGGGGGGGGGGGGGGGGGGGGGGGGGGGGGGGGGTGGGGGGGGGGGGGGGGGGGGTGGGGGGGGGGGGGGGGGGGGGGGGGGGGGGGGGGGGGGGGGGGGGGGGGTGTGGGGGGGGGGGGGGGGGGGGGGGGGGGGGGTGGGGGGGGGGGGGGGGGGGGTGGGGGGGGGGGGGGGGGGGGGGGGGGGGGGGGGGGGGGGGGGGGGGGGGGGGGGGGGGGGGGGGGGGGGGGGGGGTGGGGGGGGGGGGGGGGGGGGGGGTGGGGGGGGGGGGGGGGGGGGGGGGGGGGGGGGGTGGGGGGGGGGAGGGGGGTGGGGGGGGGGGGGGGGGGGTGGGGGGGGGGGGGGGGGGGGGGGGGGGGGGGGGGGGGGGGGGGGGGGGGGGTTCTACACAACAAGGACTAGCATTCGTATGCTAACTTAACTTTATTTTATTTTGTTTTATATTATATTGTATAGCTACATTGTATCTTGTTTATTATGTTTACTATATGCACCTGCCCACCAAAGTAAATTCCATGTTTGTGACCACTTACCTGGCGATTAAACACTATTCTGATTCACATTCTACACCCACGGTGTAATTAGACGCTTTAGCTAAAAAGACAAATTAAAGGTGTTAATGCCAGATTCTCTCACACAACCTGATCTAATAAACTCTTTTAATGAGCACATTGTAAAACAGCACACATTATCAAAATCTATTCATAGGTTTTTATATTCATGCCAGCAGAGAGAAAAGGGGGCATACAAGGGCAGGATTGAAGGTGTGACATGGCTCATATGAAGGCGTGACCAGAGGATGGCCGAACTGCCACTCACTCTGCTTGTTCAGATGTAGTCAGCATCTCATATTCAGCTTTTCTTTTCTTTGTTAAGTGACCAAATATGTGAAGAAAACATTGCGTCGCCCAGTCGATGTCCTTTTGACCAGTTTCCGAGAAATGTGTGACATGTGAAAGCAGGATGTTGGAGGAGACAGTATTAGACTACTGACTGTACAATGATAGATGACTGACTACAGAGGAATGCAACTGGGACAGTTGCAGAAGTTTAGCAAAAAGCTCTTTGACAGACAGATTTCCATAGAGGTAGGCTATGCAGGTTCATTCATGATAACCTACAATGCCAATCATCTGTTCTTTTAATAATTAATATTTCCTCTTTAGCGACCCAAACAAACCCTCATCTAACAGTTGTGCAGACTGTCTGGGCTGATTAGCAAAACAGAGTCATTTGCGCACTCTGAACGTGTCATCTTTTTAAATTGAAATTCTAAAGACAATCTTTAATCCAGCTGTAGGATTGATTAAAGATGCAGATACCAGTCTCCTTTTTTCCATTATTTTAATCTAATTATGGGACCGGGTTATAAATATCTTTGCTTGAAAGAGGGAGAGATAGGGTCCATAGCAAACTGTCTGGGGACACTGTGAAGGGTGGGAGTTGAAGTCTAATTGCTGGAACGTTTATCAGTGGAAACCCCATGTTATCAGGTGGTGTGCTTCAGTGAAGATTGACAGTAGCACAAGGCTGACTTCATCACTGAGGGGGGGGGGGGGGGGGGGGGGTTGTTTCTCTCTCTCTTTCTCTCGCTCTTTCCATAACTCTTTTTTCCTTTCATTGTTTCATTATACCTATATTTCTTTTCTCCCTCTTCCTCCCCTGAAGGCAGGTTCCAGGTTCTTCCCAACAACAATCTCCAGATCCACAAGGTGACCAAGGCTGACGAGGGGGTGTACCGCTGTGAGGCGAGAGTGGAGGCCCGTGGCGAGATCGACTTTGTGGATATTGCCGTGGTGGTGAACGGTCAGTATGCAGCTAGCCACGACCAAGCAAAGCTAAACAACTCTTGTTCTGTCTACCTATGACAATAAACCTAGCTACTCTCAGCCACTGGTAACTCCATTGTCCAACAATGTACTGTGCTGTCCCTCAGCACGTACTCTATTTATTCCTCCTGATATTCAAGTCAGACATAATCAACCACAGCACAGCCTGAGAGTCGTCGAATCATTCATTGAATCAAATATTCCACTCAGTGGCCTGTCCCAAGAGTGAAAAAATTAAAATTAAAAACTGTCTCAGAGTGATTCAAAGAGGCCCTCCCTGCTTCCTGAATTGTAACGAGCTGGTTGGTTGGGATAGTCCTCAGTGTCTGAGGAAGCATCCTCTCATCAGGACAGACTCATTATCGGGATACTTAGCTCTGGACGCTTCTATCCTCCGTCTTTTTAGTCTTATTTCTTTGGTGATAGATATTTCAATTAAGGCCGGCTCTCGTCTCTGCCGCCCCCAAAAAATCGAAGAGTGTCATTTTAATTTGCTCATTTGTCATCATTTACTGCAGAAGGTGAGTCACATGAGACTGCAAGAGTGATTGAAATGTGATCTCTCAAAGGCCATAAGCACCTGTTTCGCATGACTGGAGACAATATTGTCCCAGCTATCTACTTCTTCCCACCTAATGCAATAACGTGGCCGGTGGAAAAAAACATGGATCGCATTCAATTTAGAGCACCACTTATAGTTCTGAGGAAGATCCAATAAGCTTGTTCAATGAGGTGAGACCTATTATCTTGGCAACATGACACTCGCCATGAGCTACAGAGGCGCGCCAGTCTGTAGTCTTTCCTTCTGAATGTGTGTGTGTGTGGTGCGTGTGTATACGTGCGTGTGTGTGTGTGCTGGTATACGGTTGGGGCGGGGCATTGTGGTACTCACCTGGAAGTATATATCCTTAGGGCACACACGCGTCTGTGTGTGTGTGTGCCCTAAGGATATGCACTTTCAGTTCCACCACCCCCCTCCCCAGCCATAAGTCCCTAATGAGAAGATCATTCTCTAGACTAGACTAGACACCCTCCTGAAAGGTTTTCCAAGGGTGTGAAGTATAACACCATGGAGATGCACCCTCAGTGAATGTTACACAAGTATCTGTAATGGCTAGGCCGAGGTGGGGGTCAAACACCCGCAGCCAAGACAGGGCTACTCACCGCCTGACCTTTGCACCAAACTCTACCTACTGCATGTTTAATGAAGGACTCGTACATTAGCTTACTGCTAGCTTGTTGGCACACCGAATGTATTTGTGCTTCTCTAAGCATGGACGGTTAGTCATCTCTCCTAAATAATAGAGTAAAAAAACACCTGCACCTCTCCAATCCACATTTAAGGCATCGATTAAACATAACTACCCAAGACTGCTGCGTGTGAGAAAACCACAGGACTAAAAAAGGACTCATATCATTAAGCCTCTGCATGAGTGCGGTGTTACTGTATAATTGAGTTGGGCTCAGGCTGCCTCTATTGAATTAGCATGCAGCCTACCATCAGGTCTGGCTTGCCCTTCCCAGAGACCCAGACTGTTGTTATCATCATCAAAGCAGGCGCGCAATGATGATGCGTTAAAGAGTTTGGCAGCCGCTGATTGGCCTGCTGGACCTAGAGGGGGTCAGCTCCACAGGGGGTCCTTACTTTGTGCAGAATTGTCGGCTGGAGAGAGGGAAAGATTGCAGAGGAGCTGAGATCGACTCATCTGTGATTATGGCCGTCTGCTCCTACGGTTCTCCTCGCTTTCTTTTGACGTGAGCGACCTCTCGTCTTCTTGCTAATTGGGGTGGAACGGAAGCCTCTGGGGTCCCAAACCCCCCCCCCCCCCCTCCCCCCTCCCGCACACCCCCCTATCGTCAGATGACCTTGAGACAGTTAAATTAACGGCAATTAACACATGAATACTGACGCTCATTTACTGGAGCAGGATGTGAGTTGGTGCGTGGTTCTGCGTGACACCCGTGCGCTTTCGAGCCTCCGCGGCCTTTCTCGTGTGTGCTGTCTTCGCCCCCTCGTTGACGTAATTAAAACCCTCCTCATCCTCCTCGCTCTTTCATATTCTCCCAAACTGAGAGGGTGTGGGAATGCATGCAGCATCATTTTGGTCTCAATGGTTCCCTTGCTACTTAGCGTGTTGCTGATGTCTTCGTTTGAAGTCAAGGCGCCTGGCACAGTCTCCCATTAGCACCGATGTTTCAATGAGCCTCATTGATGTGGGATTCAACTGCACTGGAGCAGAGGAGAATAAATACCAGCTTGCAGTGAAACTCAATTATGATCATGTTAAGAAAGCCCCGGGTTTCTCCTTCTGATCTGTCGCCGCCGAATGGGGTTCCCGCTTTCGCGTCGTCAACTGTAACGGCGTCGCCGTTCCCGTCCCCGGGAAGCACGGACGCGTGGAGGGGGGATGGTGACGCGCAGCACCGCATCCACATGACTTGCGTCGTCTTTTTAGATACGCGTTTACCGTCTGCGCGACGGCTGCATGATTGACGGAACCAGAGCAAGGGAGAGGGAGAAAGGGGTTGAGCGGAGAGGGATGGAGGTGGAGGAGGGAGGGGGGCTACAACTGAGAAATGCCGGGAGAGGTTGGAGCCGAGGGCCGATAAACATGTTTATGTTACGGGGCTGTCACCTCCTCGTCAGTGTCCGGGCCATCACCCCCCCGCCGGGGCGGCTCTGCCCGGGGAGGGGGGAGGGGGGAGAGTCTGACAGCTCGGGGTGATTGACTGGCAGTGACACAGGGCTGACTGGGCTCTTCTGACGTCCGTGGAACGGTTTGGGGGTGTTTTGCAGCGGCGTTTGATGTGGCCCTATTGTTTGGCTTTGTGGTGTGGTGGTTCGTGGAGAGGGTGGAGGCCGAGGTGCCCTGGACACGTCATGAAAGGGTCCTACTCTCGCCTCGTCAAACTCTTTGTGTGTGTTTTTCTCTCTTCTAGTATTTATCACAGTCCCCGTTGGTGTTCGTTTGACTGCAGGTGGATGGGAGACGTAACTTATTTGTTAGCAGAGCCACAAAGCCCCTTCAAAACAGACCCACCGAATGGAGAACAATGGAGCTGAATTCCAAACGAACGGCGTGGCTTTTGTCTTGTGCTCCCCTGTTGTGCCTGCTTGGCAGGGGGGTTTGAGGAACCAGTCTATTGTTGTTTCATAACACAGTGTTGCTGCTACTCTGTGAAAAGAGTAAAAGATTGATTCTGGCTCTGTCCCCGCCTCTGATTCTGAATCTAACATGGAATTGGACTCTTCTTATGACTTTAATGCGACTGTGACTGCGTCTGGCTTTAACTGTGACTGCCACTGCCTCCAATTGTTCCGATGACTTCAAATGTGACTCTGAAGCTGACTGTTCTTAAGAAAGGGGGGTAGGTATAAGTCATTGGTAGACCTTATATACCACTTTGGATACATCACAGAGAAAGAAACCCTGGGAAGAGACATTCAGTGAGGGATTCCCTCATCTCTATGTTTCCTGGTGACACAGAGAGATGCAGACCATAAGCTGAACAGTCATCTACAGCTCGAACATGACCCAACCTCTGACTTTGCCTCTAACATGACCCAACCTCTGACCATGCCTCTAACATGACCCAACCTCTGACTGTGCCTCTAACATGACCCAACCTCTGACTGTGCCTCTAACATGACCCAACCTCTGACGTGCCTCTAAAATGACCCAAACTTTGACAGTACCTCTAACATGACCCAACCTCTGACCGTGCCTCTAACATGACCCAACCTCTTACCGTGCCTCTAACATGACCAACCTCTGACCATGCCTCTAACATGACCCAACCTCTGACCGTGCCTCTAACATGACCCAACCTCTGACTGTGCCACCTGTGCTGTGTTCTCCTCGCAGTCCCGCCCGTGCTGTCGGTGACGCAGCTGTCCTTCAACGCCACGGCCGACTACCAAGAATCCGTGACCTTCACCTGCGATACCTCCGGCTCCCCTGACCCTGAAGTCACCTGGCACAGGTACGGTACTGCGTGCGATACTCTGAGCCGTCTGTCTGTCGACGCGTGACAGGAGCGGGTGAAATGAGTCCGCACATCGGCAGTCTTCACATCGCGCCAGGACCCCAAAATGTTGTTTGAGTCTTTCGTTGCTTTCCTGTTTTTCATCGAATGAAAGTAAATGTGTTGAAGTCACTCCATTTAATGAACAACATCTTTAGAAGCACTGAGTATTCCTAATCTGTCAGAGAAGCACACTTGTCGAAGCATGTCTAGTCTGAGCTTTTTTTTTCTCTGGATTTTACTCTGCCAGTTGTTTCAACATTTAAAATCTGCATATCTTCTTCAACTATTCAGATTTCAATGTGCGACACATCATTTACAAACTCACAATCTGCACTTTCATAGTCTCTAAAAAACGGAAATATAACCATGCACTACTTAAGGACCAAAATACCAGCTCCTTTCAAATCTCTCTGTGCTTCATTCATCTCTGCGCTCTGCATGCTGTCTTGTTCGAACGTCTCACCAAAAAAAACTCAAAGGCAAAATTACTGTCAGTCAAAGTCTTGTGTTTATGTTTGTTGACTACTTATGTAATCTGTATTGGCATGCCTGTTACTGCATTTGTAATGAAATGTGTATATAATGTGTAACATCAAGGTGGCGTTCCAGCATGTTCTGCGGAGGGAGGTGGAAACATCTACCACATGTCTTGTTTCATGTCACAGCTGTTACATAGAACATCTGTTGTGGCACACTGTACAACATCTCCCGTAACAGCTTTCCGTTGGTTGTGTGTGAAAGAGTTAATTAAATCATTAAATTATGTATTAAATGTACTATCAGCACCTGGCTCAAAGACTATCAACATCACGGAATGAAAAAAAATATGTGGAACTTGCCTATAGAATGCTGTATATTCAAACTAATCTTTGTAACTTTGTGACAACTGTATCCCAAAATAAAAGTGCAATTACTTTCCCAACTGTATATTCTGCTTGCTCAAATGTAACTACTCCACAGCATATGGGAAATGTCACAAAGCTTATGTAAATAGCACACTGAGAGAGAAGCATAATGAACACCTAGGAGTTTGAAAGCTATTTCGATTTTTCTTGTTAGTACTTTTGTTACTTTTGACAAATTGTAATAGGTTCTGTTGTGGATCATGAACCTAAACTATAATTACTATTGTAATTACAGGGAGAAATCTAGATGTAAAGTGCATGTTTATCAGCTGAATGTGGCATGTTTCTTTACCTCGCTTCTGATGGATTGACTGCCTTGCAAAATCGACTGCTGTGCAGTCAAACTCAATGAATTAATAACTAAAGCAAAAATGTATTTTTTATGTTTCATCTTTTACTCTGCCTTTGGTCACTGGAGCTATATTTCAATCGTACGTGACAGATGCCACCATTTAGTCCCCCGATGACCCGTGTTTCACTGTTTTAGTTTGCTGGGTGTGATCGCTAGCAAGACGACCCACCTCTAATCATTGCCATTCACACGAGTTGGCTGTCATCTCCACTCCAGCATTAGGTTGTGACACCTTGGTTGAAAATAACTCTTAAACACCTGTATTTTCTCATTTCCTTCCCTTGTATTTACCAACACTCGCGTCCTCCCTCAGTCTCCCTCCTACATTTCATGTTGTGAGTCTTCCTGCCTGTGCGGCCCCCCGGCCCCTGGGTGGGTGAGGTAGGCAGAGTAATATCCTGTGCCTGCCTCTCCTGCTCCTCAGATGAGCTGCTCTTCATTTCCTCCTCTAACCCCACACTGTTATTACTCTGCTTTGTTGTTCCCATTGTAGACTTTCAATTATCCTCCCTATCACTTTCCCCTCAGAGACGGCCCCACAACCTCCACCTCCACCAACCTTGCTTGTACACTGTGTTTGTGCGTGCGTGCGTGCGCGAGTGTCTGTGTCGATGAGAGTGTGCGAGTACGTGGGTGAAAGCGGGGGGGGGGGGGGGAGGGCGCGTGCGTTCGCATGCCAGTGTGTTCTCGAACGGGGATATTTGTTGACACTCTCTCAACAGGTCTCCTCCCATGCGTTGCGGTATTGAAATGCATCCTCAATGAGGACTCTTTGTTTTGGTCACCGGTGTCACGTCTGCCTGTACTTCCTGTCTCCACAGGAAGGGGCTGCAGCTGGAGCCGTCGGAGCAGTACGTGTTCAACGTCCTGGACGGGGGCCGGAGCACTCTGACCATCCGCAACATCCGGCAGGCAGATGGAGGGGTCTACACCTGCAAGGCCAGCAACAAGGCTGGGGCCCAGGAGAAGGAGCTCTTCCTCAAGGTGTTTGGTAAGTTGCCCTGAGCTATTTCACCCCCTTTATCGCTCCTGTGGCAGAAAATGGCTGCCACAACTCCCAGAGTCGGGTCATCTGTGGGATGCTTGTTTCTGAAAATGACTCGAGTATCTTTTCCACCCATTAAGCGTGACTTTCAGTGCCTATTTTTTTTTATATATATCGATATGTATCTTAAAAAGTGAAGCTGGTTTGTCAAGCTGTTGACACGGTTGTTGACTATGGACTAAATCTGTTTTGAGCTGTGGCCAGTCACGGACGAGTATTCAGATGAACACTTAAAATATGTAACTCTGCATGAAGGCAGCCCTGAAATGACTTCTGGCTTCTGATGGTCTATTTATAAACATTGGAAAATAAGATTTATTTTCGAAAGGAAACACATCCGCAGGTATTCTAATCCAATAACGGAACACGACCAATCTGATATATTTCCAGCAATAAAAGAGATAGCTCATTTATTGTGCGATTCGTGATACACCGCTCATAAAGGTTTCCATTTATATTTTCATAAAGCTGTCTGCATATTTCATTCCTGATTATTGCAGCAGAGCTATTTCCTAAGTAGGGAAATGTATGGAGATTTATGCTCTAGTCATCAAGATATTTTCAAAGCATGCGGCGGCGCTTGTTTTTCAAAATGCACATTTAAATGAAGAAGTGAACGGAGGAGTTTTGTTTTGCAAAGTGCAGCCGGGGAAACAGTTGTACGTTAGTTTTATTAGCCTAGACAGTTGAGACACTGACACATGCAATAGGAAAGGGCCGGAAGAAGATGGGTGGGTTGATGTGTGTGTGTGTGTGTGTGCGGTCCTATTTTCTTTTCAGCGTACTAACGTACATGCCTGCGTGTGTGTGTGTTTAGGTGTTTATGCATGTCCGTGTTTGTGTGCATGTATTTATTCATGTAAACATATTTTGATTTGCGTCGCGGTTCCCCTGAGGTGTTTATGTGTGCTGTTTAGTTATGCAGATGGCGGTCTAGTAACCCTTGTGGTGTAATAAGTCCCTTGGGTATCCACATCGCAGCCTGAGATGGAAAAGAATGTCAAGAATGTAAAGACACAATCCCTTATAAATGGTATGAAGTTGAATTCTGAACAGAAGCCTGGTATTGGTGCTTATCCACTGCCAAGCTAAAGCACTGTGATAAACATTTATGATAGGTTGGTCTAACAGTCACAGTTTCCACAAGCCTGAAATTGAGTTTGACTTGAAATACCTGGTTCAGTGCTTACGTTTCTGCCTGAATCCAATAGTGTGTCCATAGCTATCATGAACCATAGTAATTGGAGAGGTAAGAGCAGGATGTGACAGTGGGAAAATAGTTGACTCCATCAATCATCCGTGAATCAAAGTAACGGTTCGCTCCTTGATCGCTCTGCTAAACATCGGTTTTGACCGACAGGCCACTGGCGCAAATGATAACCCACGCAGCGAGAAACAGCGAAGGTCAAACAGAGCGTTGTGGCTCGGAGCGACGCATGCCGGAAGACGAATCACGACCTGTTGTTCGGGATCGGGAGTCAGGCATTGATTATTTGAGGCCTGTCGCGTAACACCTGCTTTTATGGTCCGTCTAAGGCTCAACTCAAGCAGCAAGAGGGGCTGTTAAGGCCCTCCTCTGAGCATTCAGCTGCCTTTACGTGTCTTGGCTGACACGCATTATGCCAACAAAGATGTTATTCGGCTTGGAAAGCCGTTGGTGTTTTATTCGAGATGGGAATTCGGTTGTTTGTGCTACTGCTTCCTGTGTGGAGTAGGTGGAGGCCATCCCCAGCCGTGCTTCATCTCCGTGGACGATCCGTTTCCTATGTAGTAGATGGATGAGGATCCACCTTGCCCACTGCTCAGTGAACACCTGATCTCTCAGGATGGGACCAGGCGCGGACATAGCTCAGGGGTAGCGCTTTTAGACTGCGAATGAAGAGGTGGCAGGTTCCGAAACCCCCTGGACAAAAGCATCTGCGAAAGAAATCCATTCGCAACGTCATGCATATAATATTTACAGTACCAGTCAAAAGTTTGGACCCATGGGAAAATGGGTCCAAACTTTTGACTGGTACTGTACGTCCAGCTCATGTACGTGTATGTATTTAATGTGTGCACATAACTACACACCCTATGTTTGTTAGGTCTGGTGTACGACCACTACGGAGAGAGTGACACAGGCCCGGCAGTAGCCAGGCACTCGCTGTGTGTTCAGGGATCCAGTTTGATCCTTTGGTGACGTTGTCGGGGGCCAATTTCAGGCAGGCCTGTCTCAGAGGGGCTTCTGTAGAAGAGCCCCTAACCCACCCCTACCTCTGGGCTCTGTCGGCCCACGGTGCCCGGCATGAGAGCAGGGGTGTGTTTGTTGTGTCAGCCCTCGTCCTGGATCTAAATCCAGCCCCTTTGCAGCCGGCTAGGAAAGCGAGGGATCAATGGAAAGGGAACACAATGTAGCTGAGGGAAGGTGGGACTAGAGGGAAGGTTCTGGCTGAAGGTTTCTTCTCTCTCTCTCTCTCTCTCTCTCTCCAGTTCAGCCCCACATCACCCAGCTGAGGAACGTGACGGCCGTGGAGGCCAGCGCAGCCATGATTTCCTGCGTGGCCGAGGGCGAGCCCCTTCCGGAGATCTCGTGGAGGAGAGCCAGCGACGGCAAGACATTCTCAGATGGAGACAAGGTGCAACACAACTACCAATGAGTGGCATTTACAGAACACCGCGAGGACTGCGAACCTCTCCCCGTCCGCGAAGCGTCGGGTGTTGTGACAAATGACACAGAGCGCATTCCTGTTATTTGACGGGCGCAACGTGTAATATTTCCCTCTCAGGTCACGTGCTGTATTATCTGTCCTTTTCGGAAAGACAGCCATGCAAATTAACAATAAATCGGCGCCAAAGGGACAATAGGAAGCAAGGATTCAATAAACACAAATGACCCGTGTGTCATATCCTCACGTTTTTCCAACATTGTCTCCTGAACACAAACCTAATGTTCACAGCGAGGCCACATTAACAAAGATTGCTGATGCTTCGCTTTCAAAAAGGTCATTGCAGAGATGAATGAATGTGTGCATTGACTACAGCCTCTTCAGGTTGATAAATCACTCCACGGAATCAGACTCAACGCGTCCCTACCCTTGCCGTAAATGCAATTATGGAAATGCTAGCGCAAACCAACACACCTAAACATGCGAAAACAAAGGAAATCCAAGGCTTCCAGCGGCTCGATGTGATGGATGGTGCAAATCATTGAAAGCGTCGAGAGTTAGCTCTCTCTCTCAATTGCGATGCACATCTGCATATCCAGTTTGCGCACTGCGTTGTTCCTTTCTCCAGGTGCGTTAAGCTTAACAGCACTTGCCTTGTACCGAGGTAATGTTGTGTGAATGTTATTTTATTTTTTACCAGTTTAACCCACACCGGAGAACACAAAAGCTCAGTGTGCCGCCTGGAAGTACGTGATGAAGAGCGGTGCCACTATTTTGGTTTCGTCGCTTTGTCTCCCCAAGCCACAGGCAAGGCGACGTGACCGAAGGGCTGCAGCTTTCATTCAAAAACGCTAATAAGGATTTCAGGAGAACAGACATAACCAAGGAAAAAAGAAACAGACGAAGCTTTAGATAAGAATAGGGGGGGGGGGGACGTGTAGAGAGAGAAAGAGCTCCCTCTCTTTGTTTCTATCCCCTCCTCTCTCTCTCTCTCTCTCTCTCTCTCTCTCTTTCTCTCTCTTTACTTTTCTATTGATTTCTTCTCACTCTCTTTTCCTCTCTATCACAACCTTTCTGTCTCTCCTCACTCTCCGCTTCTCTCTTTCTGTCACCTCTCACTCTCTTTTCTGCCTCCATCTTTCCGTACCCTTCTCTTTCACTCTCTCCCTCTCTTTCTTGGAGTCTGTCCGTCTGTGCTGTGCTGTCCCCATGTGCCGCGGTGGATCGGGAACAGGAAGTCCCCCTCCCCTCTCTTCTCCTCTCGCTAAAGCCATCCAACATCCCGGGAATGACGAGATCAAGACTGGAGGAAAATACAATTAGTTAGAGGCAACCAACCACAACACCTCCCCCCTCTCCCCCCCCCCCCACCCTAAAAGAACAAACAATCAACCATCTACCCACCCACCAACACACACGTACTGTACATGATAAATAAGTCGACATTTACAGATTTATATGTCCTATGCTGATCGGTACCCACCCTCCCCATGTAGGTTAGTTATGCTTCACTCAATAAATTGACTCCTCAACTATAATCTAATATAATCAATTGTTAAAGGCCCAATATCCAGTGACTTAGTTAGCTCAGGCGCACACACACACTCAAAAGTTTAACAGCCTTTTACACAAATTAAGAATAACTGTGTCAAGATTAAAGCAATTAATTCCAAGGCTGATTTCCGAGGTGCAGGCCTTAAGACACACTGTCTTCTGAGGACGGTTGGCAGTGAGAGCTAATGTGACTAGAGTCAAGAGGGGAGGTGGGTTGACAGAGGGACATTAGCAGGGGCCTGAGAGGGCATCGATTAGCAAGGCAGATCTATGGAAGGGGCGTGCGGACCGTCACATCCACACAGAGGGGCTTAGGGAGGAGGTGAGGATGGAGGAAGTGAGGGAGGGAGGAGTGGGGGTTGCCTGCAAAAAAAGTCCTAGCAGTGACAAAAACTTTTGAGTTGAGCTCGGCTGAAGACCCCCGAAAGAGCCAAGCGCGATTATGACTCACCTGCTAGAATGTTCCACAAACTCATTGACTGGCCTCAATGATGTTTTCATTCTTCATTATGCATGATAGTTGATTAGAGGGATGATTGCTAGTCCCAGCCTAATTGACCCTTGGCTTTCTATTGATACCATCTGTCTTCAGACTTATCTAATTAAGCTCAATCAATTGCTGGTCAATTACATTAATCCTCACCGTCAATTCAATGAACACATTATGTTGGTGGTTCTGGAGGTTGATTAAAAAGGTCAACATACTCAGGGGAAGCTTCACGCTGAGGGAAAAGTATGTAATCAGTTTCTACACTTTCTTTTGTGCGCGTGTGCGTTTGTACGCAGAGCCAAGACGGGCGTGTGGAGGTGAGGGGTCGTCACGGGAAGTCCATGCTGACCATCAGTGGGGTCAAGCTGTCAGACCTGGGCCGGTTCGACTGCGAAGCCCTCAGCAGAATCGGAGGGCACCAGAAAAGCATGTTCCTAGACATAGAGTGTGAGTATGACTTATGACCAAGCAGCAACCCTCCTCCACGCACACACACACACACAAACCACACACAGTACATATGTGCCCTGTCAAGTCACACCAGCAAAGAAAACCGAGGAAGCTAAGGAATTCTGAAAACTGTTTTTCTTTCAACTTACACCTGATTAATGAAAACAGGGTTCCATGCCCCGTAGAAATACTAATTAGGGATAGGATATCCTGCTTCCTCATTTATTCCCTCCACTCCCCCAGTTCCTGGTGGACAAACCAGTTCCTGAAGTACATGCAGTTAATGAGCTTCAAACTGCAAGCCCAACTCCACAGTTCCTTTTGCTTAATGGCCAACTGTACTGGACCACCCTCATTATCTCTCTGGGTTTGTTTACCAATAGGAAAGGTCACGTCGCTGCCTCAACCAATCAGGCCAAAGCGAAACAAGTGCGATAATCTGCAGCCACGCTGGCCAGACAAGTCGCGCTTCAGGAGCCGCGACGACGTCATAACCTCAAGAGTGGCGCGTCCGCCGACCTCCGCGCCAACCTCACGCCCCCTTTACACCTGGGCACGGGGGGGGGGGGGGGGTTGGTCTTAGTGGGAGAGTGGAGGTTCTGCACACAAAGCGCCGTGTGTAAGAGCGTGGCGCGGCTAAGCCCACCGCCGCCCAGGCAACTAATGAACTCATTTATGAAGTGGGAGTGTCGGGATGGCCAGAGCTGCACGTTGGGCCGCGTGACAGAGCCGGGCATCAATCTCTTTAATGGAACCCCCGCGAGCCGGCCATCAACCACCCATAATACCGCTGTGGCCACGAGTCCACGAAGCAATCGTTCATTACTTGTGCCCGCAAATGAGCCTAGCCTTTTTACTCCTGCCGGTGGTGCTGGTGGTGGTGGTGGTGGTGGTGGGGGGTGGGGGGGGGGGGGGGGTGATGGACATCTCTCTCAGCATGAGGTGTCTACAATTAAGTCAAAGCTTTGCCTTTTTTGCCCCTTCTCTGGGAGGCTGCATCCCTGCATTAATGAAGCTCTTTCTCTCTCTCTTGGTCTCTCTGGGATCAAGGATATCAGCCCAAACAAGACATGTTCTTTTTACTTTGATCATCTGACTGGGCTCCACCTCAGATAGGAGTTTTTAATTTGGCTTCCCAATTTCTGAAGCGCGAGCAATTTGTCTTCGGCATAATCTAATTAGCTCTGTTGGGTCGCTCGGTGGGTGTTTAGCATAAAAATACATTTCAAAAAGGTCAAATGAGTTACCATCTCATTGTCTGTAGATGCGCCCAAGTTCCTGACCAACCACACCATCTTTTACTCCTGGGAGGGCAACCCGGTCAACATCAGCTGTGACGTCATGTCTAACCCTCCGGCCACCATGCTGTGGAGGAGAGAGCGCTTCACCATCTCTTCAGAGGGCACTGCCAACATCCAGATACACACCGCTGAGGGCAGGTCCTTACTGGAGGTGGGTACATACAGATATCCTGATTAGTTGTGCTGAGTGCTGATTTGATATGTTCTGAGCTGCAGAATGACGTATTAGCAGTCACATCGAAATTGCCCGCATAATCATACAGTATGATCAAATATTGTGGAGGACGTGTCCCATATCAAATATTGGGGGGGGACGGGACGTGTTATAATGTTAATATTCATAAACTGGTTTCCACAAAGAACTCATTTGAGGCACTTCCTGCATAGCAACAACGGACCATTATTCTAAAGTGTTACCGTTATATTTAATTCCCTGTTATAACTGTCTGTGCACCCATCTTCTCGGACGCTGCAGTTGCACTTTCCTTTTACTGTTGCTGTTTTTATCGCTTCTGCTACTTTATTGTGGTTGCTTTTTTGGACCATAATTTTTTAATTATAACTTGCTTTTTAATGTCTACTATGTGCTATTGCCGCACACGCAGGCTCACTGGAAGACATGACTCAGTGTGTTTTTGTTTGGTGGTTGACTGGACTGAATGCTTTCCTGCAGGTCACACCTGTGTCAGACCGGGACTTCGGTCGCTACAACTGCACTGCCAGAAACAACATCGGAGCCAAATACCAGGAGTTCATTTTGGCTCAGGCAGGTAGGACACAATGCTACTCCACTCCTCTCACAGTCCCAGAAGATGACCGATACAAGGGCGTAGGTTTGCATTGGGTCGATAGGGACTAGTCACGACCAAGTTTGGGAAAGACACAATTGTCCCCACCAATATTTTGTTAATTTTAGACAAAAATATTTTGCACAATATATTTGCAAAACTCATTCGTATTATTATCTAAACTATGTTCGTCGCCCAGAAAAGTGAAAAATACATTTCCAAGTTAACCAATGCGTCTCGAGCCTGCAAGACAAGATGATGTCATTTAATTGGCTGAAACTTAGTGAATCGTGATTTGCAGAAAGAGGGCAGTAGTCTGACACTATTAAATACGCCAGGAAATAATAAATCCTCATATTTGTATTTCGTTTGGTCTCAGCATTGATATGTTTCACCCTTTTGTGCTTTGTAGAAAGGAAAATCAAAACATACTTGTAGATAGTAAAAAGGTGCTATAAATTGGGATGCCCAAATGTATGCATCATATATATGATTTAATTGCTCAGAAGTCCAGTACAGATGATGTAGGCCTAGTACAGCTCCATAAAACCTGAACCAATTATCTACATACTTTTTAAATTCTGAACAAACAAGTGTCCCTACCAAAGCTGAGACCAAACCTACGCCCTTGCATCAGAAACCTCCTAAAAACACATCAACGATGGAATAAAAAAAAGGGGTTCACCCAAAAATATCCAGCGGGCTCTTATGATTTATAGTAGGTACGTCTGAATTCTTTTGATTGGAGAAAGCGCTGCAAGAATCATTCCACCCACTCAGAGCCCTGCGTTTTGCACTCACTCTCCTTTGTTGTGGATAACTGCCCCATTTCCCTTTTTCTTTCTCTCTGGTGATGAATTCAACCAGTGCTTCCGGACCCCCTATTTAGCCTAACCTAATCTCAAATAGTGCTTGCTGATTTACCATAGAGCGTGCTATTTACTAAAGTACCCCCTAATTTACGGTAGCACTAGCTAACATGGTACACAGTAGCTCAGTCCAATTCGCTTTAGTGCCGATTCAATTACTCCATCTCCCACAGTCCATGTACAGTAGAAGTGGAACTCTTGCGGAAAAGCTGACTTCAGAGGTAAAATACCCGTTTCTCCCTGCCAGACACACCCAAAGACATTCATATTGCATGGGATGGGTACAGCTCAGTGGTAGAGCATGTGATTAAACATGTAAAGGTTGCAGGGTCGAATCCCCATGTTGTTTTGGATGAAAGCGTGCTCGCTGAACCGAACACATTATTCTTAGTCTGTATGTAAAGTTCGGCAACTTTTTCAAGTTTAATTTTAGCAATTCAGCGCCTATCAATAAGTCTGTACCCCTCTCCATGACTAAACAGAGATTGGGGAGTCAGAGCGTGTGATGTGAGAGAGGAAGTCTCAGTTTTTTAAAACCCATCGCTTCCCCTCCAGCTGGGCCTGATTTGTCTTCAAAGCTGATCATTAAAAGCCAGAGAAGCTGCCGGCTTGTGTCTGCCTGTGCAGCCATTTTCCCAGCTCCGTGCTCAAACTGGATCTTCCACCAGTTCCCAAGGAAACTGAGCTCAGAAGCTTACTCACTCGACACAAACGAGTGGTGTTTACATATCTCTGATGATGCAGATGAAGCAGAATACCGCTCTGGAACTCTTATGACGCTGTGTCTTACTCCGCTATGCCTTTAGATCTTACACACCGGATATAAAGTTTCACCAGCAATTCTCTAGTTCGGGTAAGGACTGGCGGTTAGGTCCTGCTGTTGTACACCGTGCCACACTGGGAGAACTAATATGTTCCTGTTGTTCTAAGAAAGGGTTCCGTAGGACAGAGAGGGGCCTCATTTGATTTTCCCGTGCCCCGCCGTGTGACTCTGTCACATGAAAGGAAGTGTTTGTGCGATAACGAGTTGACCGCTGATAAACACAATGGCCGCCGTCCTTTCAACAGCACCCCCGTGTGAGGTAATATATGTGCTAGCATCTCAGAACCACAGGGAGGGTTCCCATGGAGATATTCGAAGACATTCTCAGGGGCCATTGATCAAAGAGAGCGATATTACAGACCGGTATTTTTCCCGGATCTCTGTTTTTCTTTTATGGGATTTACTGTATCTCCACCAACGCTGCTGTTGTTTTCCCAGACGTACCGTCGAACCCCTACTCGGTGCGGCTCTCTGCCGTGTCCCAACGGGTTGCCACGGTGACCTTCATGAAGCCAGACTCCCATGGGGGAGTCCCCATCGGTCACTACCTGGTCCAATACAAGGAGACCGGCTCCCAGGACTGGAGGCACGTCAAGTCCCATGGTGTTCAGAGTGAGTGCCATGACGCCATCGTGTTTGTGTTGTTATTATCCTCACTCAATATCATTCGAATACCCATGGAAGGAAAACAAGACTGACTCATCCCTACCCAACAGCATTTGGGTCCCTAGCCAAACACTTGTTTACACTTAAAAATGCTCACCAGTTACCCCAGTGGATTTCATCATGGTAGGCCACTTTAAAAGGGAAAAAAACAATCCCTGTTGTGTTTTCCCTGTCCTGTGGGGTTTGCTTGTGTGTGAGGAAGGTTAAGTCAAGGTTCAATCCTTCCCTGTTAGACTCTGCCCAGCATAGTCAGGTTAGGATACTTGATCTAGGTTTAAGTGTTTCTCTAAGTAACCTCAAAATCCCCCCCCCCCCCACACACACACACACACACAAACACATTGATTGGTCCACGGCTCCTAATCTGCCTCTGATCCTGTAGTGCCCTCTCTCCTCAACAATCTTACACATCCTCCTCGCTGCTACATGGGTCACAACCTCTGACCATCGCGGAGGACAGGGACAGAGGGGGAGATAAAGAGAGCGGGGGGAGGCAGAGTGAGAGAAGACAGGAGAGAAGGATTTTGCACAAAAAAAGGAGGGAGGGAGGCAGTGAGGGAAGCGGAGAGGGAGGCAGAGAGGGAGGGATGGAGGCAGGCAGGCAGGGAGGCAGGCAGGCAGGCGACCGAGCAGGGAGCCCAGTCCTCTGAGTTCCCTCCTTGGCTGCATGATTCCAAATTGATTTGTGAGGGTCTCAGGGGAGAGTGAGCGTGATGTGAGGGACTTGAAAAAGGGGAACTCCGAAGGACAAACGACCGACGATAAGGAGGTCTGACAAACCTGAAAGGCTTATCGCTAATATCCCTCTTTTTAGAGTCAATTACAAAACCGAGATGGAGCGGCACAAATGTTAAGCAGCAAGATTCACTGAGGTGGAGGGAACAGTGGGCCGGGAGAGAGAGCGGAAGGAAGGAATGAGACAGACATTAACACAACAACAAAAAACAAGTGATATCAAGCAAATGTATTCATTAAGTTTATCGAGATCCACTTAGCTTAGGTTTGTTTATATACCTATAACTCATTAAACCCTTCTGCCTTGAGACCATGAATGGTCTCAAGGTGACCATTCATGTTCTGAGATAGAGAATGCTCTTCATGACCAGTCTGAACGTGACGTTTATTTAATTATAGAAGCTACTACAGACCTCAGTCGCAATAGAGAACATTCACCACATTACCATTGAGTATAATGAGTTGTCTCCCTCCTTTCATTTAAATGGCCTTCGCAGATATAGGTCTGTTGAAACCGTGGCAAAACATTAGGCTAATAGCTACTCACAACCATTTAGCTAACATCCCCCCATTAAAGAATTGCAAGGCAACCAGTAGCCTACCAGTCTGTGTACAAAAGAAGCCCAGGCTAGCAAAACAACAACTGTTTACTCAAGTTCAGAGCGTCCTTAACTTTGAATGAACATCCTTAAGGGCTTTCGTTGGGGTCAACCTCAAACGCTATGTAAATGTCTATCCAAGCAACTCCCAATTTCCATAAAGTAGAAAACTGTGACTTGAGACTATGTGGTCCTCAGATCCTCAGTGTGCTATGATCACATCCAAACCCTGCTGTGATGCCATACATTGTGTTCTTTCATCTGCTGCTCTCACTGATGACGGCACTGTTATTGCTACTGCAAATAGCTTACAATAGAACAGCAAACATGAATACAAATGTCAGATAGAGTTAGCGATTAGTTAGCAAGCGCGTCTATTGCACCCGGTCGTGTTCGGGGGATGCAGAAGCGGGTGGGGGGGGTTTCATGTAAATGGCTTCAAATGCTCGCTGAAAATCCACCGTGGGAGTACCAACAGTGAAGAAAGGAACATTTCAAACCCTAGGTAGTGGAGGAGTAGAGGAAAGGGGGAAGGAGGAGGGATGTCTTCCCACTAGCTTAACGACGGTGGATTTTGACACAATGCAGTAGCAGTAGCACATGAGTACAGAGAACTCGATGTAAAAGAGAGTGCTCTATGGAGACCAGAGCTGTCCAGGCATTCCATTGACGGCCTGACACAATGGGTTTTCATTAGCGGCGGTATTGACTTCTGCAAGTAGCAGGGTTTTAAGGGTGTTATAAGCTGTGTTGCAGGGGAGGCTTTTAACATGCTTGGTGAATGCGTTTACCTTGGGGAACGGACCAATGCTGAATAAGTGAGGCATAATAGAGAAGAAAAGGAATTGGAAGAATTGGACTAGACGTCTCACGTGAATTCTCTCACACACGCTCACACACACACACACACAGTGCTCGGAGTTGTGGCGTGAAGGCAGGTGTGAGTTCTTCTTGTTCTCTGTCCTACTTATAAGTATAAGGGCCCTTCTTTGCCCGTGGGTCTCCATCAGCGACACTAACCCTCTTGTCACTTCCTGGTTCCCTCCCTAGTGACAGTGTTGCTAACGAGCCTGGAGCCCAACACCACGTACGAGGTGCGTGTCGCCGCCGTCAATGGGAAGGGCCAGGGAGAGTTCAGCCACACAGAAACCTTCCAGACTCTGCCCATACGTAAGCATGGCTTTATCCCTATCCTATCGTTCCCTCACCTCAGCCTGTACCCTCTTACATGGGATGAAACCATTTGTTTTCTGTCCCCCACCCCACCCCTCCACCCACAGGAGAGCCCAGCCCCCCAGCGGTGCACGGCCAGAGGGGGGTAGGAAAGGTGTACAGGCTTGGGCTGGTCAAGCAGGACGACGGGGGCATGCCCATCGTGGAGTACATCGTGAAGTACAAAACGGTGAGGAGCGCAGCCTGCCTGCGGGCGCCATGATGGAACAGCAGAGGGAACAGCCAGTAGGGCTCTTCCTTTAACACTCTCGCTGTCTCTCTCAGGATCTTTATCTGAGGGAAGTGTCTGCAAGGGCTTTTCATCCACCTACTGGCTCTGTGGAGTGCGTGTGGGAGGGGTGCCAATTACACTTGGAAAATGACTCTGTGTCGAGGACTTTGTTGATATATATTTCTTATGATATTATATATGAAATGTTCTTTGTGGTGGAAATGTGCAATAAGTGTGGTGGGCAGTGCTTTGATGTGAGTTGTTTTTTTTGTTAGAGAAAGTGGGGGGTAAGAAATGCCTTTCAAAAAGAAAAGAAAATCTAGCTACATATTAATTTGTTTATGAACACAAATAACCATTCCGCACAGACGAAAACAGACAAAAGACCCCCTCACACACACACACACACACACCGGCCACATGACTAACGACATTTGAATAGATGGGAGCCTTCTGTCTCCTCAATACTAATATGACTGAGCAGGCATATCTCTGTGCCATAGAAAGTCAGACAGAGATTTGAAATATTGCTGTGGCAGATGAAAGTGCTGTGTGGAGGGAAGGTCAGGGTCTATCAGCCAGTCCTTTGAAGGCCAAACATGACCGAGCACTGGAAGAAAAGGACAATCCTTCACGCCTCACTAATCCTACAGCCTCCTCGTCCGAGATGACCCTGACGCAAGCGCACACGCAGCATCGACACACTCTCTCCGACACACAAGCCCTTCTGTATCAGCGGCAAAGATGCACATGAAGCAACACACACACCACCAAACAACACACGGACAGACATCAACCGCATGGACAGGCTTTCCCTTTCAAACCATAACTCCATGACTTGGAAAATGGAACCATGCACCGTTTGCCAAAAGCCTATTCCACACTAGTCTGTGGGTTATTCTGACATTTGGTGGGAAGGGCCTTGGAGGCTAAACGGTTGAATATGCATTTGGCATGCTGTCAAAGCACAGGCCCCCGACTGTGACACTTCAATTTCCTCCTCTGTGTTATTCTGTGATGAGATAAAAACCTGTTTAAAAAGACAGGAGGCGTAGGGAAGGATGGGATCGGGAGGGAAAAGGAAGGGAAGGTGAGGGGGATGAGTGGGAGGTGAGAAAGGAAGGGGTGGTGAGGTGAGGAGGGAGGGAGGGACGTTAAGGTGAAAAGGGGGGGGGGGGGGGGTCATTCCGTGTCCTCCCCTCCTGGCTGACCCTCTCTCCCTCCCTCCCCAGGATAAGGAGGAGCAGTGGATGACCAAGCTGGTCCCAGGGCTCAGCGACTTCGCCCTGCTCCAGCCTCTGCAGTGGAACACCCGCTACGAAGTGGAGATCACCGCCCGCAACGTCAAAGGCCTGTCCGAACCCGCCTTCTACCAGTTCTTCATGCCTCAGAAACCCGACATCACAGGTACACACACGTCTTAGTTCTGCAGCCTCCCCTGCACTTGCAGTAAGGTGTCTAGACCAGCCACTCACAACGCTGGTCCTCAGGGACCCCCTGCTTTGCGTGTGTTAGAGGTTCCCGTCTTCCCAACACATCTGATTTAAATGAATGGTTGTTACCAGGCTTCTGCTGAGCTAGATAACGACCCATTTGTTTGAATCAGGTGTGTTGGAACCGGGAAACATCTAAAACATGCAGGACAGGGGGTCCCAGAGGACCAGGGTTGAGAGGCTGGTCTAGGCGGAAGGGCAGTGTCAAGAGGTTCCCTGTTTGAATGCTAACCTCTGTGTTCTCCATCTGAATCCACTTCTGAATCATTAGTTGAGCCATTTTGGAGGGAGGGGGTGGGTTTAAAACACACACAGGGGGTCAAATGGCTGAGCGGTTAGGAAAGTGGGCTATTAATCAGAAGGTTGCCAGTTCGATTCCCAGCCGTGCAAATTGATTTTGTGTCCTTGGGCAAGGCACTTCACCCTACTTGCCTCGGGGCAATATCCCTGTACTTACTGTAAGTTGCTCTGGATAAGAATGTCTGCTAAATGACTAAATGTAAATGTAAACACACCCACATACACGCTGCTATACGGACCTCCACATGCACACCGTCTTGTATAATCCACCTACTGATCTACATCCTCTGAATTTTGATGCCCACACTCTATCTACTGAAAGTTAGTCAAGGATCCGGGCGAGGAAGCAGGATCAAATATGGAGAGTGTTGCCTTGATTCACCGATGCTGTTTGAAGAGCGTATCTCAAGCCATCAGCAGCACTCCTGCATGTGGACTGAGGGAGACCGTGTCGGAGCGGAGAGGAATGTGATACTTATCATATCCTACCACCCCAGGCCAGATTTGAAATGGGGCCACCCAACACCTCCACCCCCTCCCCTCCGCTTTCCACACACACACACACACACACACGTAAAGAACTTTATGCTTTCGGCCCCCTGAAATGTTTACACGTGGCACCACACACAATCTCAGAGTAGAAGCACGCAATCCCCCCCCCCCCCGGACGGTGTGTTTTTCTCCAACGTAGCCCTATCCTGGATTCTCTCCAGTCCACCCGTAGTGTTAGTTTACCACCTGCACTCATCCGTGAACAAAAACAAGAAAGCTAAAATCTCGTTCCATCGTTTCCATGCGACCCCCTCTCCCCCTCTCTCTCTCTCTCTCTCTCTCTCTCTCTCTCTCTCTCTCTCTCTCTCTCTCTCTCTCTCTCTCTCTCTCTCTCTCTGTCTCTCCCTCTCTCTCTCTCTCCCTCTCTGTCTCTCTCTGTCTCTCCCTCTCTCTCTCTCTTTCTCTCTCTGTCTCTCTCTCCCTCTCTCAGAGGTGGTAACCGTTAGTCGTTTATTCTGCCTCAGATGGAGCCACTGTGTGCCTCTGTCATTACCGTGCTGGCTAAATCGCCTGTGAGTGTGTGCGCTGCTTTTCAAATGGAAAACAAGAGTGGGAACACGGCGCTAACGGCAGGGTCACTTCGATTGGCTGTCCCCTCTCGTTAGGGACCTCTGGTGCATGTTGGGAAGGAGGCCGGCCAGGCGGAGGGAGGGAGGGAGGGAGGGAGACGGAAGGCAATGGAAGGGGTGAAAAGATAGCATCTCTGTTTCTGTGTCTGTTTTAAGGAGGATAACCCTGGGGACTTTCACCCGTGAAATCTCAGATCTAGGCAGGTGGAATACCTCACTGGTGGTGGATACTGGCAAAACCTGTCTCTACCTGCTTTAATATACTCTACCTGTCATGCATATAGATGCCTTTCTTTCTCTCTTACTCTCTCTCTCTCTCTCTCTCTCTTTCTCGTGCACACAAACGAACACACACGCTCTCACAGCCTTTGTGAAACCATGTCGATTGAATAGAGGTGGGTGCCTGCTGTCGCTCACTAAACAATCTCTCTATCCAATTCCCCTCGCCATACATTATGCATTCAACGGTGGCTTTTATTTCTTTCTTTTTTCTTTTCACACTTTTTCCTTTCTGTTTTCCTTGCGACGGACAACCTCCAAACCCCTTATCCTTGCCCTTCTTCCCCATAAACCTCTCCTGAAAAATGGCATTGATTGCCACCCTGTCCAGGGTCTCTTTTCAATTTACTCTCCTTCCCTCTATCCGGCTTAAATCATACAGATCCCCTGCTTTCCCCCCCCTCCTAAATCACTGCAACCTCCCTCTTCCTGTCTCCATCTCCCTCCTTCTGTCTCTTCCTCCTCCCAGTTTATTCCTTTTTGACGGATTCACTGAACGCTTTTCTCTGTGTTGTGAAACCACCTGGTTATCTAAGCTCGTTTGAGAATGGTGTCTTTCACAGGCAGCTCTTAGAGTGTCCGTTTCCTTTGTAGGGCACAAATGTGCCGTTTGAAATGTTTATGTTGGAATACAGACATGTTGGAGGCAGAAATTTTGTTTTTACATTCAGACAGAAAAGCCTACCTGGAAAGGTTCCTCAGCAAATCAAAGAGTATATATTTTTTGAATTTATGAAGGCAATTACTGCCTTCATAAATTTGCCGTACTTTCAAAAACAACGACAAGACTAGGCAACGTTTTGTAAAATGATTCATCGCCACAGTCAGCAGAGATCCTTAAATCAAGCTGTC
Organism: Osmerus mordax; assembly: GCF_038355195.1. Lineage (NCBI taxonomy): Eukaryota > Metazoa > Chordata > Actinopteri > Osmeriformes > Osmeridae > Osmerus > Osmerus mordax. Next base: position 9,378,266 of record NC_090071.1, read on the forward strand.
TAGTTGAGGAGCTGACATGTACAGTACTGTAAGTCTATGGCTTACAGTGGTAGACTGTAAGTCTACCAAAGCCAGCCTCTACAGAACCTTATCAAGACGAGGATCAGGTATCATGCACACAACCTATTTTGAATGAGACATTATGCCAGACAAATGCAAAAACTAGACAGGTAGTCTTAGATCCAGCCAATTCCCGGCCAATCAACACAACAGCGTTTTCAGTCACACTGATTCCAGGTAATCGTTGGAACTGTCTCACTCAGACACGTTTCACTTCACTGTGTTCTCCCTGGGCTCCGGGTGCCTCACCATCTCCTCTCCTCCCCTCAGCCCTGTCTAGTCTCACACGTCTTTTATCACCGAGCGCAGCAATCAACTCAGCATAGGCACAAAAATGGCCGCCCATTTCGTTCCACAATCCTGATGGCCGAGAGGGTACTTTGCTCTTTGAAAAGCTAGTTCTGCCGTAATGCTTCGTTGGGGCTCACCATTTAGTGGGATTGAAAGGCAGTTGTGGTGGCCGTCCGGAGAGCCCGTCGATGTGTGGAGCTACTGAGAGAGGCGCATCCAGAGGCTGTTAGGGAGAGACTGCCTGGTCTGGCATATGTCGGATGCCTCCATGACCCCTGAACTCTGGCAACGAGGGCGCAAGGCTGTTGGAGCCGTATGTGTTCTGAGAAAATATGAAACTCAACTTCATGTCCCAGTTATGAGACTTATTCGAGGCTCAATTTACGAGGCGAGTGAATGTTGAATATACTTCGCCTGGATGGTGGATGACTATGAGCATGTTTTTTCGACTGCTATCGATATCATGCCTTTATCGAAATAAATGAGGCCTTACGTGAATGCTTTAGACTTGGTGCGCTTTACACTTGTCCATAACACTGCCTTTCAAAAACAACTACTCTTCTCAACAGCGTCTGACACAAGTCAATACAGTGTCTGTAGACACCTCAAGGCTGCTCATGGTTCTTCAGTATTATGAACATCAGCATTTAATTACTTGGCACCTGTTTTCTGGAATAATTTGTACAGTACTTTTAAATTGCAATGCCTTTTGTGTGGTACTTGCTTTTGTTGCATGTTTGTAATGTTGAGCTGTTATAATTTGACTGTAAAAAATAGAAATGACAAAGAAAGGCACTACAATGGGACTTCCTGTCTGCAATCACGTGACATTACCTTGTTGTTTGTTTTTGCCACTCAGTAAATTATTTAATCCAACACAATTTCCCGGGCTGAGGATTGAACACGGCAATTGTACATTTTTATACATTTTATTCATTCAGCCGACACTTTTATCTAAACTAACGTTCAAATAGTGCACATAGAAAGTAGATAAAGGGTATAAGGGAATGATAAGAGAAAACCCCACCTCTTGGAATCCATTTCCATTAACAACTGACCCAGAGGTTTGGTGGTTATCTCAGTCGGATGTAATTTTCCATGTCCTTAAAGCTGGCTTTAAGAAAACTTTAATCATGTTAATGGCATCTAATAGAGCCTTATTAAGGGAAAATCGACAGACCAGTCTTCCCTTCGCTCTCTCCATCCCTCTTTCCAATCCTCTCTCCATTCCTCCTCTCCAGGCTGATTACCGAGGTTTTAATGGACGTGCTAGTCCTCCTGTGGTGTCCTCAAACACGACCAGCAGCACTTCACTAACCAACTCGCTTAAGATGTTCGCCTTACCCACATCCACCAACGCCTACGTTCATCCCTACACGCTTATCTAGAATGCATTAGCACCTGCTCACTTCCCAATCAGCAAGCCTGGTTCAGACATCATTAATCGAGTGACTACTCTCAGATATAATCGAGTGAGCGTCAATCAGAGCTCAGGCCTAATGAGTAGATGCTGTCAGAGCGAGGTGCATTCTTTATCTCCAGGATATGTTGGATGGCCTGCATTAGCAGGTTGCAAAAAAAAACTGCTAATGGGAATATAAATCAACAAACAATCAGAAAATAGTTTTTTTCAGGTTGAATGCGACAAGGCAATAATATAAATGATAGTATAAATGTGTTTTTATTTTTTTTACCCCCAGTAGAAGCAAATCAGAGTACAGTATTCAATCTGGTTGCAGGGGAAGTTCTGTGGTTAACCCTGCTTTCAGAAGGACTTCAAATCCCTTCAGATATGATTAGACATCTTTATCTTCTCATAGTCACTGCGGTGCATCCGAAGGTCTAAAACCCTCAGCTCCTGCCAATGAAGTTTATGTCAAAGGGAGAGTTGAAAGTTGTGTTATTGAAGCCATGTCATGGTAACACATTGAATTCATTTGAATATTCAAGGAGGCCCGTGTAGCCAGGGGCACCTAATTGACAGTGCAGAACAAGAAAGAGAACATGGTTTTTCCCAGCGCGCCCTGGCTCCCAGTCCACTCAGTCATCTGCAGAGACCTTGAGAGTTTGATACAGTCATTGCATATGCAGCACACTGAAACCGTATTACACCACCACCATCATTTGAACATTGAGATGCCTAATGGTCATTTACTACATGTTCCCGTCAGAAACGCATTTCATTCAGTTTGGCTGGATTATTTTTCATTTCACCTTATTGCTTGGCAAATTGGAAATTGGAGGTGTGGAAGGAAGAGAAGTGATGTGTATATGTCCCGCTGGCTCGCTGGCGGTCCTTCTCATTTCAAACGTGTTGCTTCCCATCCTTTGATTCCCTCCAATAATGCGGAGATCAAACCAGACCGGTAATGGAATGCAAGGGAAGGAGCTGCAGTGCTCAGGCTAACAGAGGGATGGTTTCGTGTTACGGTCCATGTGCCACTGTACAAAAAGCCAAAGAGGTAATGAAATCTCTGTCTCAGAATGGCTTTTTTTTTGCAAACTATCTTTTATGTAGCTGGGAGAGGCCTCACATTGTCTACTGTATTTCTGTCCTTTCATTCAGTTCAAGGTCAAAGATTTAAGTGAAAGTTGATTTTTGTTCCTGTTTTTGCATAATCTAGGGAGACATATTCATAGAAAATAGGCACAGGATCGGCAAACAATACACAGAAGGTTGTGTACGATGTGAGTCTTCTGAAATAGCGGTTGTCGTTCAGCGATTACTGAGGGTCCAACTGAACTGTGCAATCACATTATTGTTTTTGTTTAATCTATCGATTGTTCATGCCCTTTCTTTATGTGCAAATTGCTCACAAGGTCATTACTGGAATTCATGTCCTCCAGTCTGTTCTCCCAAGGCTGTTGGGCTATAATTGAATAGTGACATTTTATGTGAATGGTTATAAGGTAATTAAATTTTAGAGTGCATTGTGAGTGCTGTGGTTTATTAGGCATTGAACAGATGCATTCATTGCATTATCAATGGTTATCAGAATAAGCACAACACAGTAATTGATGCAAGGCCAACTCCACAGAAAAGTGATAATGTTGATTTTTTTCCTTTTTCTTTGTCGTACAGCATCCTTGAGTCGGAAAAAAATATTTGTAAGTTATTGTTGGGAAAAAGGTGTTATTATTGCTGTGGTTAATATGATTGCAAACAAATTATACTAATTTGATGAAAAAAAAGGTGAAAAAGGTCAAATAACTGATTATTGTACTCCCTTGAGACTTACCATGCGCTCTTCAGGAGAAAGCAGCAGAAAGGTGTTTACTCTCACTAAGCTCATGTGTTTTGAACAGAATTCAGATTTAAATGCGTGGTAACAGCCCTGTGGCTCTCAGGAAATATTGATCGAATCCAAAAGGCTGCCGCCTCAAATCCCACGGAGGCCACAAGAAAAACACAAGCTCTGTTAATTTGGATTCCTAGCCACAAGGCGCTGTCTCTCTCTCTCTCTTTTGCTCTGTCACTCTCTCTCTCTCTCTCCCCCCCTTCCTCTCTCTCTCTCTCTCTCTCTCTCTCTGTCTCTCTCTCTCCGACAGATCATAGTGCTACCGCTAAAGTAGAGCCGGGTGTCTCGTTAGCCAGGATGCTGCTCTGTGCCGATTGCTTCTGCCTTGAGGTTTAGGTTAGCCAGTGGGCTAGGCACAGTTGGCCCGAGGACGGGTGTGCCCGTGAGTTTACCTTGGACCTGTCTGGGAGACACTGTGTGTGATTAACTCCAACCCCAAGGTCACCACTCACAATCCTCTTTCCAGTGGACACTAACAGGTACCATGCCTGGGGTGTGCTCATAATGAGCTTCCATACCGGAGTGGTATTCAGTGAACAAAATATGCTGTGTTTGGGGTAATTGGCTCTTGTGAGATGTTTCGGAGAAAAATTATTTGGATCCCTTTTGTTTTGGTCTTCAAGACAAGTTTCTCCCACATCATGTTTTATACATGTACGGACTGCACGTGGTGAGCTCTCTGTACTGTACTGCATGTATGTATGTCCTGTCTTTCCAGCCCCAGTGACTACTCCCAGTCAACGAGTCGACAGCTAGTGATCATTCCTGCTCGAAAGCACACCGAAACCCTCCCGATTCCGGTGAGTCCTGGCCTGGCCTGACTGACCGTGCTGTGTGTGTGTGCGTCTGTCCTGCCTTAGCAGAATCCCTGTTCAGCGGTCTGGGCCTGGGGCCGGTGGTGGGGCTGGGCCTGGCCGGCCTTCTCCTGGTACTGGTCCTGATCGACGTCAGCTGCTTCTTCCTGCGCCAGTGCGGCCTGCTCATGTGCATCACCCGCCGGCTGTGCAGCAAGAAGACGGCCACCAGCGGCAAGAGCAAGGAGATGGAGGAGGGGAAGGCCGCCTACCTGTGAGTGACCTTTCACCTTTTCGTCTTCCGCCCCTTCACGGGACGTTCGGCCACAGTTAGTCTGGGTTCTGTGACGGTAGTCGGCGAGTCACGCATTTCCAAGAACCCACTGACGTCAAAATTGGTCTCAGTACGGCGGTTCGTAAATGAGCGGCCTCGCGACTATTGATATGCACTGATTGTCACTTCATAGATGAATGAACCTCCAGTTTCTGTCTCATTTCTGTTCCTGTTAATCACTCACCAATCATACATGCTTCACTCTACACTTTGCACTCTTCCTGATATATTTGAAGCCAATTTTTTTTCACTGTTTCCGTGAGTGCGTGTGTGTGACTGTGTCTTGACATGCATCTGTGTTTGTGAGTGTCAGTTTTAAGGTGTACCACATGCTTATCGTGTTTCAGCCCGCCTAAGCAAGCCATTAAAAAGATTTCTAGGAGAGAGGGGCTGACAGATATTTTGCTGTGTCACGCAGCTTAATGGACTGTGGGGTGTGTGAGTGAGTGCGCAGTACTTGCGTGTGACTGTGTACAGAGATGGCAGGCTGAGTCAGATTCAAGTCTTTTCAAGAACGGCAGCTATTTGCATTTGGAACCTCAAGAGGTTTTGAGTGTTCTATTGGTTTTCATACGTCATGTAAATGTTCCACTTCTCATTACAATAAATGTCAAATAAAAAGAGTGTTATTAGCAAAAGTAAGTGAAAATTACATTCAGACCAAGTTTTAGTTTTTGCTCTAGAGTTGACACAGGGCTGTCAAACGTGTCAGTACAGTAAACCTTGCTCCAAACTGTATATAATGCCATCCCTTAACTCTACTTTATATTGTCACCAAGTAATTAATTGGCTGATTAAATATTCATTGGTTTCATTTATGCACCATTTCAGCATTATTGGTAACTAACCAGAACACAAATTTGCATTAGTAATCTATAATATTTTTCACTTAGTTACATATTTGATGTCATTTAGCCTGGCATTATTCGTTTAGTATTGAGGAGGAATGCGCTCATGTGGAAAGGTGCTTTGTGTCTTCTTAATGAATTCCAAGAATATTAGAATAAGAATACCAGTATTTTGTGCTCATCTAGGATGCATATACTGTTTGGCCGCAAATTTAATTGGGAATATAATGAATTCAGGAACTTGAAGTACTATGCCTTTTTAAATTGCTATTGCCAAACACCACACGGCAAGCAGTATACATCATTTAATTGAATGTTTTCTCATCTTGCAGTTGCATTTAAAGTGATAAGACTGCAATAATTAAAAAAGCACAATTACCAAATTGAACAATAATTTACAATAATCACCTATGTGTGATTGCATCGACCAGAACCACTCCGGTTCCTCCTTTTCCTGATGTGCTGTCACTCTCATAGCTGTGAGTATGGCAGACTTATTAGCGCTTAATGACACAATCATGAACAAGTGCTCTAATTGTTTGTTTACTGTAAACTGTAAACTGAAGGTTGGAACTCTAGGCCACAAAGCCCCTCTCCACCATATTCTCTCGGGTCCAAAGCTTTGTCGTGGATGTCCTCATTGCTGTAACTAACACTACAATAGGGAAGCTTTGGCACACACAAACACGCACACACCCTCCCTTATTGTCACCTCTCGGTGTGTTAAACGCTACTACTACTTATATCAAAACGGCACGTGGAAAGCTTGCTTTGTGTCGCAAAGTCCATCATGACTGTGTGTATGCGAATGGGTATGTGTGTGTGTGCGTACGTACGCGTGTGAGAGCAGGGGTGATGGGTCCAAGGATCCCATCGTTGAGATGAGGACAGAAGAGGAGAGAGGGACTAACCCGGACGACGGGAGTCCAGTGAATGAACCCAATGAGACCACTCCTCTCACAGAACCAGAGTAAGAACCTGCACGACCAGATACGCAGGGTTCGAAGCCTGGTCCCTTCTGTACGCAGACCCAGACAGTGTCATGGCCCTTGGGTCGAGCAGAGGCCAGGGTAGGGCCCCATATACAGTATATCCACAGTCAAAATCTGCTGTTCCACTCAGTTCTTCTGCCAGTTGGAAGCTCAATATGTGCTCAATAAATGAACACAAGGGGCTCAATAAGTAATTACATCAGGTAGATTTGTACAGTGGGCCAGAGGACCATTCTGTCACTCAAGTTAGCTGACATGGGATTCAGTTGGCTCACTTAAATGTTCAGGGTCAGGGAGTCAGGTGGCTGAGCGGTTAGAGAATCGGGCTAGTAATCAGAAGGTCGCTGGTTCGATTCCCGGCCGTGCAAAATGACGTTGTGTCCTTGGGCAAGGCACTTCACCCGTACTTGCCTCGGGGGGAATGTCCCTGTACTTACTGTAAGTCGCTCTGGATAAGAGTGTTTGCTAAATGACTAAATGTAGGGTCAAGTGGCCAACACAAGCGTTGATGTGGCTGACACAAGCATTGAGGTGGCTAACACATGCGTTGCGGTAGTTAACACTGCGGTTGATGTGGCTGACACAAACGTTAAGGTGGCTGACACAAATGTTGAGGCAGCTAACACATGGTGCCCTGATGTCAGGTGACTAGTTAACACCCCTGTTCTGGTGGCTAACACTAATGTTCAGGTTGCTAACAGCACATCTTTAGGTGAGGTGACTGTGTGTGTGGTGTAGAGGGTCCTGGGTGTTGTCTTACCCCCAAAGAGGCTCTCTGTCCAGGCATGTGTTGGTGGGCTTGCCGGTGTTGACACTCTGTTAACTTTGGTATTGGTGGTGCCAGGAGCCTGTAGATGATCTATTCTTGTTTATGAATCAATTCCTGCTGTTTCCCTGGTTCGTAACCATGGAAACATCCACTTACCACAACACCTTACAATCTCATAGCTCATCTTAATGAGTACTTCAGGTAATTAAATAAACTAGAACAGTACATGCTGTTATTTGGAACACTGTTTAATCTTCTGCAGTCTGTCATAGCATAGAGAAGCATCCTAAGCCCATGTTAAATGTTCTTCATCCTTTTTTTCACAAAAAGGGCAAACCTGGAACACAAAATTGAACCAACTACGTTAAGATGTCTCCACATCCCAAATGATTAAGTGTTAGCATTCATCATTTCAGATTATTCAGACTGATGCAAAGGCACATTACGTTGATGGTACAAGCCATTTTCTCTCTCCATTTTGACCCCACAGGAAGTTACCCCTGAAGGAGGAGAACGGGAAGGAGACTCTGAAGCCAGACATGATCGAGATCAAAGTTCACAGCGAGAACAGTCTCCACACAAAGCATGAGGACAGCAAAGCGTAATGAGATCGAACGCCCTGCGCCGCCACCAGAACATTCCGAGCTCCCTCTCCCTGAAACCCGAACCCAGAAAACAAACACACACCCCGACGAGGAAAAAAAGAGGAGTACAAAAAAAAATTATACATCGGTTTGTAATTATGGTTCTGTAAATATAAAATATGAGAGGGCAAAATGGAGGCACCCAGAGAGACGCGTGCTCGGGCCCATTGATCGTTAAAGGCTCTCTCTATCAAAGATGGCTCCTGTTCAATACACTTATTGATCAGTGGTTGTATATTGGTTTTGATGTTTTGGTTGGTTTCACGTTTTTTTTGTTTTCCCTTGGCTATGGCTTTTCTAGTGCTTCTCTGTCTTGATTTGACACCTCACTTAAGAATTGTTTCCTCTCATCATTGGTACACACACACACACACACATGCTGTAGACAAACACATACCTACATGGAAGAAAGTAGAGTACCAATTCCCGTTCCAAAGGTCCCTGCTATGACTAAGCTCTCCCATCACCTCCACAGACTAACCTATCATCCCTGTGGTGGAGTCTGTATAAACCACCTTGCTGGGGCCAGCACACACTCCAGTCCATCATACAAACTGTATTTGTGTGCTTGGCTACGACTACCCATTTATCTCCTAGCAGCTCTGAGCTAGAACTTAACCGAACACGAGCCATGTCGAGAGACAGCACCATGCGAAGCAAGGAACCACAAAGTTCGACACAGCGACGCTCATTTAGCAGCTGCTCCAAGGGCTTCTGAGCGGGCCTTTCAATGTTGTCCTTCCCCTGTTCTCATTTTGCGATGATAAATGTCTGAAAATCAAACAAAGTGGAATCGTAACGGTTTCTATCGCACATCATCCACTGCAAAAAAAGCTATTTTCTGTGTAAATACAGTTTTGCATATATGATCAAAGGAATTTTGACCATCAATCTTCCACTGCTCTTTCAGTTCTATAACATGGTTTTCAGTTTCCAAGCACTGAGGAGAACAAGAAGAGGGCTATACTGTATCAGAAAAATGGAAGATCTAAAATTAGCAACCATTCCAAGTTGTCTAAATTGTCCTGGAAAAGAAGATCATTAGATAATAGAATAGAATTGTAAACAGGATTCTTTTTTTTATTTATTTTGGGGGTCCCCTCCCCCAAAACAGTTTTTTTTATATGAAACAAGTCAGTAGGGCTTGATGTCATTTTTAGGAGTGAATATCAGGCTAATCTTAAGTTATTGTTGAAATTCCACTTATAAGATTTCAGAATATAAAAAAGTGGAAAAGATATGATTAAGAAAGCAAAATAGTCTTCAGACGTTTTGATAATGAAATTTTAGTGGACCCTCCAAGAGTCATATGTCATTTCGAACCCTGATGGTAAGACCACAAAACTGAGAGAACTCAAATATTTAGCCTCTTTATAGGGATTGTGTAAATATGCTTTTCAAGATTCTGGAAGACACTTGTTAAAACGGTTGATGGATATACCAATATTGTGCAGTGTTGAGAATTGCTGAGCTCTGAAGCTGGCTTGTGTTGATGCAGTGGGTTTGGGCACTGTTTCCCATGTGCTTGTAAGGTTTTGACTGTGATAAGGGTTCAGTGTTTCGTTTTTTTCTTGTTTCTTGTTTTCCCTCAGACGTCGACGATGAACAAGAGTGAACATTACGTTGTTCCTTTGTTTGTACAGCAAACTAACCAGGAAACATATTCAGTTTTTCAATGATTTGCCTCCTGTTCCATCTCCAAGGACATGTTTTGTCAGGACAAAAAAATAATTGATGTGCATCCAAATGAAATGTGAACATTGAATGTGGTCGTCATACAGTTTTGTGAGTAGTTATTGAAGATGAAAAAAGCAACCACTAGTACTTAGTGTGCTCGAGTCAACGTCAAGACTTTCAGGCTCATGACTGGTCTCATTTCAAGTCATCAGTTTTGTCATCAACCAGCAACGTCCAGATTTGGATCTCTTCAAGAATGGAGAGATCTAAACACAAAAGTATTTTTTGTGATGAAATTATGATTAATGTTGACTATTAATGATGTATAACGTTCAGATGACCAAAACCGTCTATGCTGTTGTTTTGCTTCCCACACGTAAAAGGCAGATATTTACAACAAGTACCTGATTTGGAATGGAAAATGTTTTTGTCTGTTAATTTTCTTTATTCTGATGTTGTCATGTTATTGTAAATAGGTGACAAAAAAAAAGATATTTTACAAAGCTCTTATGTAAATATAACCAGGAGGTCTGTCGTTTTTTCAAATCAAACTGGCTTGGCTGTCTTGTGAAAGCTCTCCGGATGAATAGCTTGTTTTGTTCAGCTCTGTTTTGGTTCAGAGTTCAGTGACAGTGTAACATTGCTTCTTACTCTTCATTTGCCATTCTCTCCAGAAAACATCAAGACACGATTTCCCAGAGCTTCTGCAGAAGCTATTAAGATGTTAGCATGCCTCTTTCTTTTCCTACTGCCCCCTTGCTGCTGAGCCAGCAGTGGAAAACACACATTCCTGCTTTGCTTTAATTGTGTCTGACTACCACCGGTCTAAGACCACGGCAATCTCAGTTACCAAACAGATCTTCACAGTGCCAAGGTTAGAGATTCAAACTGCAGGGGATATTGATGATGGACTCTGATTGAAGAAACAGAAAGTATTGAATGCTGGGAAATGAAGTTCATTCACCCGAGTCACACATCTTAACAGGTGTGTGTGTATGTGTGTGTGCGTGCGTGTGTGTGTGCTTCGATTCTGAATACTCTGCCGAAAAACCAGATGATGGAAGTTTATGTTGGTTATCTATAGCCTGCATGTCTGAGATTTCCCCTCTGTACTGCTTCTCAGGCTCCATTGGTTTTTATCCACCACCCTCATGAAACTGGCTTTGTTTGTGACAAGCCCTGGTACCTAGCCCCCCCCCCCCCCCCCCCCCACCTCTCCATACCCACGCCGCAGCCCCAGAGTTGCTCTGTATTCTGTTACGACCACTGTAAATAAGGAGCACAGTCTGGCGGCCATGAGATTTGTACATGTTCTTTTATATCTGAATATCAGTCTACTCCCCCCCCCCCATTCTCCTACATCACTCTGCTCTCACTTTCCATCCCTCTCTCTCTCTCTCTCTCTCTCTCTCTCTCTCTCACCCTCTCTCCCTGACATCCTCAGCCCTGCTCTGTCTCTGTCTGTCTGTCTGCAGGGAGTAGTACAGCTGTGTGTTTGAGCTCAGTATGTTGGTCCTCCAGTAACCTCTAGCCACCCTCTCCACCTCCCAGACTAAGTGTGCTTACACAGGGGGCTGGAGACTGTCCAGGTTTCCCTGTGCCTGGGAAGCACCTACCAACCACCTGCCTTTCTGTCTCAGCTGTAAATAAACATGTCCTGGTATAAGATGACGTGTGTTGCAGCTACTTCTTCACGGGTTATTTCCTGTGTCTCGTCTGAAATGGGTTTGTTTTTGTAGTCTGCCGTATATGCATTTCTAACGTTTATAACAGTAATCCTGACTCACACCTTGTCAGTCAAACATTTACCATGGGTTTCTGAAAGCATTATTATGAAGGAAACTTTTTAGTCAAGTCTTCTGCAAAATAAAAACCGGTTCTGAAGTTTTGTAATGGGAGAACTGAATTGCTTTAAATTTAGTTTGCCCTCTGAGTAAAAAAAAGGTCATTCCTGAAACAAAATCTGATTTGAGAAAGAACAAGGCTGCTTCTTTAGCAAGCTTTCTATTTCAAAATACTTTTTTAAGTAAAGATGATAGCCAAAGAAAGATTCAAAATAGAATTCCTTTTTTTCCGGCTGTGTTGCTCGACTGAACGCCCCCCTCTTCAAAACTCATTTGAAGTTTGAGATAACAGTTCATGCTGCTCTCTCACTCTTTCTCTCGCCACAGTGAGAGGCTCGGGGGTGATCGTCTGATTGGCTCCAAGGGTTCTTCTATGTTAATGAGGTAGTCAAGGGGGAGGCCATTACTACATCAAAGAGATGGCCATCTCTTAACAGCTTATCACCCACAACAAGCTCCGAAAGAGGCCTCGTTTGAAAAGGCACTTCCGTATCGGAGATCTCTTCTGGGCTGCAGGGGTCAGCATCATTACCCAGTGTTCATCAGTGGTTCCTAAATACATGTCAATGAGTGAACGAGACATTATTCTTTGACCATGTAGTACCTGATGTGGAGTGTTTTGACTGTCCACTCACTGCCGTGCGCACAAACACACGGATGCACAGCTGCACGTACACACGCGTGTGCTCGCTCGCACACACACAATGAGAAGCCGTTTTCCCATGCGCTGGGGTAAAGTCCTCCTCTGCAGGAACAGATGCCTCGGTAAGCCTTCAGGTACATTTCCTCCTAATCTTCCTGTTTGCAGAATCTCCCATGGTGCCCATGTGCTGACAGAACTTTAATCCTTACAATAAGGAACTTTGGGAAAAGAAATCTGTAAAAGAATATTTCATATCATTGTTGCCCACACGCCCACATACGCGCACGCATCGTCTTATACACACACACACACACCCTGCCATACAAAACTTTGCTTATGCGTAGAGAGGCGTCCCTGTAAAAGTCTCCGCCACATGACAAAATCCTCTGGTAAGCCTTTTGGCAGGTGCAACTTCCGCTCCTTAATCTTCACGGTTTCAGAATCTCTCATGATGCTGAGCAAGGTATCCAGGGGCTTGTCTTCCCCCTCGATAGCGGGGAAGGGGGCTAGGGGTGGGCGGGTAGGGAAGGGAAGGGGGCTAGGGGTGGGCGGGTAGGGAAGGGAAGGGGGCTAGGGGTGCGGGTGGAGGGGTGTGGGGAGACGGGTGGGGGGGTCCTGGAGGGGCATGTGCGATAACTAATTGCTAATCAAGTAGCGAGTAAGTATGTGTGTGTAATCAGGTAGAAGGGTAGCGCCTCTGCTGAGCTTGCCTGCCTGTTGCCTGGCTGCCTGCCTGTCTTTCTGACTGCCTGCAGCCTGCCTATAGGGCTCTGGCTGACGGACAGCCGGACAGGCCCTCTGGTAGGATCCCTCAGTGGCCATCAGGCTGGTTGGAAAAGAAGGAATGACAGGGACGCGCGAACACCAAAGTCCTATGAGAGGAGGAGTAAGAACAAAATGATTTCTCTCTCCCAGAAACGGATTAGAGCCAGAATGTTCGAAAGATTGACACTGCAACATTTTCTGTGAAACCCAACTATATGCAATGAGAAAAACACATAAAAGGCATACTGGGCACATATCTGAAAACCTACTGTACCTCACCTGTCCCTGAAAACCTATATTCAACCTTTTCATCACTGAAATACAATGCCTTGTAAATGCATGTAGTGCACATTACTCAGCATGAAAGGGTTGGTTGTTGAGAATGTCACAGCATGGTATGCAAGTGTTTGTTTGCTCTTCATCTCTTTCTCTCTCGCTCTTTCATAAATTAGTTCACAAGGAGGTCATGCTATCTCCTTGTAGCATTTAAATTGCTTATTATTCTTCTGGGAAAGGAAGATACCTGCATGAACAACACCTGTGACCAAAACAAAATGGCTGTAGACGTCTTTCAATCCTTTACTTGGCAACTAAGTCAAGTAAATCTGACATATTTCAGGTTGGTTTGTTATTACGGCCCCCTATGTTTCCAGAAATTGCCTTTTGATTATACCTTGCTGGGTGCTTCTTTTCATATTTTGAAAAGCAAGAAAAAGAAAAGAAAAATGCATGAATAGATCATAGCTATTTCATAGATACACACCTTTCATCTCTGTGGGACACCTCATATTTCTAACCACACACCTGTGCACAAGCCAAGAAACAGCGCAATTAGGTGTCACTAACATCAACCATATAATTTCCATCTATTTCTCAAAAAGATAGCAAACACAACATTGGCAAGGGAGTCTTCTGTAGAATCTTTAACAATGTGCAATCCATTTATGGCTGACCTGATGTTGGAAGAAGAATCGTTGAAATATCCTCATAATATTGAATTCCGTTAACATATGCTGTTATCAGCAGCTACAGTACAGAGAGACATTTGAACCCGCAACCTCTTGATCTGCGGTCAAGTGCTCGAACCACTGAGCTGCACACTCCCCTTCTTCAAACACTTAAGAGTCTGATATCATCATGGTCAGTGCTGTGCTCCTCAATTAGTATAATACCTGTGAGCTTCTCCTCAGCTTGAGCAAATTCATATTGGATTTTTATTAAAACTCAAAGCAACAGAACTAGAAGTGCCTCCAGGGTAGGTTTAAAAAAATCAATTTCCTAAACACCCGCAATTACCTCCTAATGTTCCCATCGTATTGTGTTACCGTTGAAGGTGATTCGAAATGAACAGGGAGCAAACTTCTTTCTGAACAAGGTTTGCTCTCTCTGTCAGACTCTGGTTGCTACCCCCCCCCGTGTGACGGTGTGGGGTCAGCCAGTGCAGGAGGACATTGGGATGTTTATGAGAGTACAGGCAAGGCTGTCAAGCGGCCCTCCGGACTAATCTTGCAGCGAGGACAGGTCTATCAGTGGGAGCCAAAATAGAGCTGTACATTTGGATATGAATATGAATAAAAATCATCCAGCCTCGGCTCCTTAATGAGGCAGGGAGAGCTACCAGCAGACAGAGTTAATTAATTACAGGATGACATTTATGGATAATAACCTTCTGGTGGATATCAGGGCTAATCCACATGCAAGGAGCATGAAAGCAGGATAAACTCAGCTCGGAGGAAACAGCTATATTCGGTTCGTTGATGGAGGTCAAGACACACTGTCAGACAGCCCAGCTCGCTGGTCAGACTTTGTATAGAATTGTACACATCTCTGAAACTACCATGGATGAAGGAGTTCCTGTCTGTTTTCGTACCTGACGTTTTTCCCTCAGAGTCATTCCTCTTCCTGAACACAATGAAAGGCAAAGGGTGAACCAGGAGTTCGATTTACAGTTGTGTGATAACTTCTGCATCCGGATCCTTTTATGGATGTCGATAATTGAGGCAGCGCTGTTGTTCTGTTGTATTTCATTTTGCAGTTTTAAAAGGTCATGCTCATTAAAGGTTGAAGTAATCGATTGAATTCAATCAGTAGATTAATTATTAATATAATTGTATATTCATTACCGTAGTACATAAGGTCAGTGGAAAGAGATTTAGAGGAACGACTGACTATATAGGGGTGCTTTGAATGGTATATGTCATTGGTCAAGCTACAGACAAATATTGCGGTGAAATGACTTTGTTACAATGTCTATAAATGACCTTGGCTAAATGATGATTGATATTGCCTCCTTTATCTCATTGTCTTCCTCCTCTACAGAATCAATCACTTACGTTAGCATGAAATATGTTCTTCATTCCACATCGCAGTACTTTAGAGGTGAAACATACCAATATATGAATCAAACTGTCCAACACTGAGAACAGAATCTCTGTGATGGAGGTTTGACTAGAAGGCAGCAAGAGTCCCATCACCGTGGCTACTGCGAAGAGCCGTCCACTGTATCCTGATCAGCCAATCTACCCCACGGGCCTTTTGCCGAGGGCAACAGGACAACCAATAGGATTACAGTACAGCCAGAAAACAGCCAATCCACACAGCTGGAGACTGTCTCTCCTACCAATGGTGAATAGCGTGTCAGATGCACCCCAACAGAGTGCAGTAAGTGGATTAGGAGTCAGCATCAGTGTTTGTAAACCTTCATGGGCCATGATAAGGACTTCACACCATGAGAGGATGAGTCAATCCTGTTAGGCTTGGCCTCGGGGATTGGGGTGTGTATGTGGATGCGGGAGAGGGGGGGGGGGAGGATTGGGGGGGAGCGGGGGGGCAGGCTTTGGATTCAGGGCATGGGGGAGAAAGAGGATAGGAGGGAAAGGGGGATAGGAGGTGGGGGCACTTTGGGGGCAATGCCAGGGGCATTAATCCTTGCCACAGGGTTTCCCTGGAGGGTCAATCTCTTTCCTCCCTCTATCTCCCTCTCTCTCCTGCTGTTCAGACTGCAGCCCCCTCCAGGTGACTCCATGATTCGACAGTGACTGTGTTGTGACTTTGAAAGTATCCACAATGTGATAAGGGAGCGTGTTGGCTGAGGCAACATGAATGGGAATATCGACAGCACATGAAGCAGCGGGGCAGCTTACTGTACATGCATTATACATGACGGGGAAAACCTCACTCACCTGCTCGACTCCAGCCAGCCTCGCGCTCCGTCTGTCACAGATCTCATTGGCCAGCACGACACGTCTGTTTGTGATGCACGTGCAAATCTAACCCCCCGACCCCGAACTCCACCTGCCCCCACAAGTACCCCCTCTCCCCACCCGCTCGCCCCGCCTGTCAGCCACTCACTCCCTCCCCCAGCTCCCTCTCCCCCCACTCCCACCCCTCACATCCCCACACCCACCCACCAGATGAGACCTGTCACCTTTAGTGGCTGCCGAAGGTGAAATGACATTTGAGAGACGCTGCCAAATGAGAGTGCAGTCCCCACTCATGCGCTCCTGTCAGAAGTGATCATAGTTATTTCAGTCAGCAGTCCAGGAAGGTTCCCAACGGTTCACCCCTACACTGCATTAAGTTAGCCCAGGTAGGAGACCTCTGCTTGGCCCGCTGGGCAAATATGATTAGGGCAGCTCTAATAGCCCATTGTGGGAAAGCACTGGGGTGTACAGTATCAGGTGAAGACACAGTCAGGAATTCTCCTCTTTCATTCCATCTATCAGTCTATCCCTCTCTCCCTCCCTCTCTACTTCCCCTCCCTCTCTCTCTCATTGCAGGACATATTTATGGAGTAACAGACTGTCACCTTGGGGTGTGATTGGAAGCAAAATGGAGTACTCAACAGACTGCAAAATTAAGTTAGCTTGTGTTCATTTCAGGGCTCCTTAACCGAAAGACTGCTCTGTGATAAACACACACACAATCTGGTCCCATAAAAAATGTGGACAAGGCTTGGAGTGATTTAATACAACTGTATTGTTGTTTCGAAAAGTTACTGCCTTGGCCTTGAGACATTTAGAACTATAATTTACATCAGTTTTTGTCATTGACGGTTTAAATCAAAATAATCATGAGGACCCATGAGTTGGTTTTGACATTCCCATCAAACATGTTCAACACACAGTGAGCTTCAGTTTTCACCTTCCAACTTTCACACTGCTTAAAAGCTAGTTGAAACTGTACTGGTTCAAACCCGATGATGGATAATGGTAATGTGCTCCGAATGGGAATTCAGCTTTGACAGGCTATCTAGACTGGAACAAGGTGCTATTAAAGAGAATATTCATTTCCTGTCATTTTACCATTGTGACCCCAGTGCTCTGAGAGATGTCGCCACGCTCTGAGGGAGGTGCTGAACATGAAAAAAAGCAACTGGGATTAACATCTTTTCTTTCCGCTTCACTAAAGGACATTCACATGCATCACGGGTAAAGTACTTTGCGCAAGTTGTTTTCCGAATGTGTGCCAATGGTGTCTCTGTTCGCCAGCGTTTAGCGGTCCTGTTGCTCATCCCTCAGTTGGTGCTAGCTAATCTGTTGCCTCAGTCAGGGCCTGAAGACATGGAGTATGATTTCACATGCAATCAGAATTCTCGTCTGGCTCCATCTGTTGCCATGTTCCGAGATGTTTTCCTCAAATTGCACATCACATCGGGGGCATTTGAGAACTGTATAAAAAACCAAGACTCCAAACAGATGGCTGTATCTCCCAGAGAGTGTGGGATTGATCTAAAACAGAGTGAAATGCATTTATTCCACAGTAGCCTGATTTGTTAACCGTTAAATGACATTTCGGAGAGAGAGAAAAACGTACTGTGGGACTGTAAAAGAACAGGAATGTGCAGACTGGCTGTCAGTGGGATGCAGACACAGAAGTCTGTGTCACTCCTTTTGATTTGAATCATGAAGGGAATTATGCAAATGCCTAACATGTTTGCTGAGGATTATGGTCCCAGTCGCCGGGTGAGAGAGAGTGAGGGGCAGGCGTGTGTGAATAACAGCCATCAAGGTGGAGTGCCCTTGGACAGAAGTTTAATGTGTCAGCTTTGTACAGCCGTGTGTTGTCTCGCTTTCCGCCCCCCCCCTCTAATTATTTCTATTTCTCTCCATCTTACTACATCTCTCTCTCTCTCTTTGTCTCTGTTTCTCGCTTCCTCCATTACTCCTCCGCCATCTCTCCTGTTCTTCCCCCATCTCTCAGTGCAGGCAAGAACACCTGGTGCTGCCGTGGTTACCGGATCAACGGAGAACATCTGCTTCTGTCAGCTGTGCGCCGACCCGAGGTGAGCGTGCCGCTGCCGTGTCCTTCCCTGTTCCCCTCCCCTCCCGCTCCGCTGGTCTCGTGCGGAGCGACACTGCCCTCCTCCCTCCGTCTCTCCCCCGCTCTCTCAGTCCTGAACACCTCCTCCAGGCGGCCTGGGTCAGCCGGCGGGCCGCTGACCCCAGCCCTGGGTCGCTCGCCAGCAGGGCTAATGTGACACAGACAGCTGGTCATCAGCGGCCCAACCAGCCACTCACCAGCTGGGGCTGGATGTAAGGGGTTGCACCGGTCGATCCGCAGGGTGTCGGCATGGATCTCCGCTGAGCTATCTGGGGCGGGAGTCTGTCAACACGGATGAGAGGGCGAGGGAGCGGCCTATGTGACGTGAGGGCCGTTCTGACAGGGGAGCAGAGGGGAACCGAGGGCTGGCAGGGACGTGCTCTCCAAACCCGGCCTGGTCCGTCTGCATGGAGGTAGGTTTTTGTCTCTCAGCAACTGCCAGACCCAACGTACTGTACAAGGCTGATATAACTGGGCCACATCTAATCTCCTGTGCTGTTTAAATATAGTATAGCTGGTGCAGCTCTGCAAAGCAACTCAATTTAGTGTGGCTGCGTGTGGGGCACGTAATGTCTCCAAACTTTCTCTAATTTGGAAGTTTGGAATTAAAAAACCTTAATGAGACTCCTCCTTTGGGCGATGATGAAGACAAAAAGGCAACAGTCAAAAAGATGTTTGGGGGCCGTGGAGCCAGGAGTACACAGCTCTCTGAACAATCAGCAACAACAAAAGCAAAGCAGACCCTCACTGCCGCTAATTGCTAATAAGGGGGTTCGGTGTAATTGATTTTCCCTTCATTCCTCTCCCAATTTACACTCCTGTGATAGGGTTGCTGTCCCAGGGCTCTCAGCCAATCTAGCATTTCGGCTTCAACGAGTTGAGCATTTCCCTACCAACATTCCCGACGATGCTTCAGAACTCCTGATAATTCACCTCCTCTTCTCTCATGTCAGCAGATATGCTTCATGTGGAAATAACAGCGCACCTTCGAGGAATAGCGCAAGATGAAGAGATATCTGGGAGGTCATTTTAACGCTGTTGTTTTCTATAGCTCTTGAAGGCAACGGCTTCCGGAAGGCGGCGTCACGGCCGGATGCTTGGCCAGGCGTGTGACTAAAATCAAGAGTGGTTCTGAATACTAAAACGATGTGATTATTACTTTGGACGCTTTTTATATGTGCAAGTTGAAAGAATGCTTTGTGTGGCTGTTGTCGGCGTCATTTTCCTGAGCGATACATTTACCATCTGTCAAGTCATTATGAAATGATCAGACGACTTTGAACCTTTTCATGTCCCAATCCAGTGATCATTAATCAGATGAAATGGGTTAAATATTCAATTAGCTGACCGTTTCACAAAGTGATTCTTCTCATTTTTTTTCTAAGAGTGCAATGGGAAATGAGAAAGCCACAAAAGTCTCTCGGTTTCATGATACCTTATCACTCTTCTCCCAGTACAGTATGTTAAAGTATGGAGCAGCTCGTTCTGCAGAATGTAGCAATGAATGAAAAGGACCGGCTGCCTTCTTAAATCTGTGTGAATTGTGCTCACGCTCGTTGATTGCATGGCAAGAGATAAGGACTCCCAACTTATCTCAAAGCTGCCACACACATAAACAAGCCCAGTTGTACACATGCATCACTGGGGCTGTGGACACCGCCGCATGTCAACTCTGCTAACAGTACATTTATCTTGGTGTCACATGAGTGGTTTGCTTAAAAAAACAAAATCTGATACTGGTGGGCTGGACTGACTTCAAACCGCCAACTTTCTCTCTCCATTTCTCTCTCTCTCTCTCTTTATTTCCCTCTCGCTCTCCTTCTCTCTGAACACATTTGAATATAAATCAACTGTGTGAGCTTGTTTTTGCCCGTGCGTGCACAGTGCGCGGGCGAGTTCGAGTGGAAACGAGCAACACAACAAATGATTCTTTTCTTTCTGAAGGTCAGGGCGGTGCAGAGTTATGGGACGAGGGCCTCTGTGGCGCGAGGGTTAAAGGTCAAATCAAAGCACTTTATTTCCACTGTTGGGAGAGAGCCAGACGTGCTCCCGACACTAGCGCTGCTCCTGCCTGCTCCATCCCTCCAGACCATCTGCTCCGCCCATCACACCCCACCCCTCCACACCTCCCTGACCCCTCGAGCCCCCCCACCCCCTCCCTGCCCCACCTTCTTTATTGGATTTTACCTTCTTCATTTAGATGTCACCCCGAGCCCCAATGAATTATACAAACTTCAATATAAAAAGAGTATAAAATACAAGTATACACAGTACTGCTACAAGTATTCACAGTAATATTACAAGTATGCAAAGTAATGAGACATGCATATACATTAGTAATACAGTAATCATACAAGTTGCACAAGATCAGCCATAATGTATGTTCAGCCATGGCTCATTTGATAAATATAAATATTTTAGAATAGTATTTCTAGAGACAGTTGGAGAGAGAGAGAGAGGGAGAGAGAGAGAGAGTGAGAGAGGAAAGCAACAGAGAGAGAGGGAAAGACATGCAGGAAAGGGCCTGGGTTGGAATCTAACCCAGGTCCCTGCTTCAAGGCCTCAGCGGTACGTGCTCTCACCTGGTGAGCCACAGGGCAGCGAGTTGGGGGGGTATGTTGGAAATGTTCAAATAGCTTATAGTTGAACATATTTATTCTTTATTATATTAAGTAACATGTCCTACACGTCCTGATCTTCATACTTCAACAGTTCACTAACACAGTAGGAGTTTGTGTTCTGGATAATATATGTGCTTTGAATTCATCCCAAAGTTCACAGTTTAACTGCTTCCTCTTGTGCTCAATCCAATTGCACATCAACGACTAAAAAAAATTCCCCAGACGTCCTTTTGAGATGAAACAGAAGCATTAATTGGAGACGTCCGTTTCAGGTGGGCTTCTCCCGGGAGCTACTTATTCCCACTGACCTCTAAAGGAAGGGTCAACAGGCAGTTTGGAACCCTGCCGCTTTGTACCAAACAACCCTCCCCCCACACACACACACACACACACTCATACACACATACCTGCACTACCACCAGCAGCAGGAAACTGATTTAATAGGCATCCTCCCTCCCACTGACACCATTTCGAGCAGTTCCATTTCGAACCAGGTATGCGCAGACTTTGTTTATAGTTCAAGTCCTAATGAATAGTTAAGTTGGCCGACCGATGATTCATTATTGACGCAGTCGAAAAGGTAGCATGACAAGGGCCAATTAAGGCGTCAGCATGGGTCAGTGCGATTTGTGCTTTAAGTGCAGAGCTTGACACGCAGCCTGTTAGACGTTGGCCCCTTTCAAACACCAGAAGACAACCTCTCTGTGACAAAGCTGTCGAATAATTTCACCTGCTCTCGTGGCAATTGCCATTCAATTTCTGTCCTCATCAACCTTTCCCGAACGGTTCTCTCTCATGCTGGTACATAGTGTCAGGGCAGCGTTTACCTATGGAACGATGATGCTGGAGACAGAGAGGACAATTATAGGATACTTCAAAGGGGCGTTGGATGGCAAACAAGAAGCAGGCTCACGCTGTTTATGCCCAGCGCTTAGTTCCACCTCCTCGCCACATGGAGTGCCACTAATCATGGCCCTTCAAAGGTTTGCTTTCACTCTGAGATGAATCCTCACCAGGTGAATTCTCTTCAAAGGTACCTTCACTTCTTTTAAAACCAGACAGCTTTCCTTACTGGCCATAGAGCAAGTGTTTCTTACCTTTCTCCAGGCGTTCTGGGTTCCCGCCTTCTCTCTCTTTCTCTCTCTCCCTGTCTCTCTCTCTGTCTCTCTCTCTGTCTCGCTCTCTCTGACTCTCTCTCTGTCTCTCTCTCTCTCTGTCAGTCTGTTAGAGACCAGCATCAAATACCTTCAGCTGTGCGATGCAATTAACTGAAGAAGTCTTGATATGCAGCTAACGCTGAGGTTGCACTTTCCTTCTGGTTGGTAAGAGATAGGGAGGCTGAGGGTATTGGCTTAGATCTGACTCAAGCAGGGAATCATCTCCTTTGCATAGCCTCCCTCACACCATGTTTGAAGAAGGTTTGTTGCCTCCTATTGATGGTTTGGCATTGGTGGTTTCAATGTCTCCTCCACAAACCGAGGATCCACGTATCCAGATTACTAAAGCACCCTTACGGCTAAAATGTATCTACATGATTAACAGAACGAAAACAAGACTTAACGTGAGACAACATTGTTTCGTTGCTATTCCTCAAATTCCAAAGATTGGGATAAACCCACCAAATCGATGGATCATGCTCAAGGCCTGAGAATATGGTGAGGCGTCTGCGCTGGAGTTGTTTTTGTTGATTACTGAAAAGATGGTAAAAGCACCATTGCACATAACTATCATGGCGGAGCCGTTGTCAATATTCCATGCCATTTTGTCTTTCTTTGTCCTCAGGCAGTGCCTCGGTGAGCTCAGAGAGTCTGACACCCTAACCCTTCACTCCCTCACCCCCCATAGAACTTTACCAAGGCGTGTTACGGAGATGAAGAGCCGTTACCATGGCAACTGTGCAGGTGGGTTAAGGCTGGTCGAAGTGAGTTTAACCTTGAGTAGCCTTTTTAAGAGTAAGGAGGACCTGAGCTGGGAAACAGAGAGACTATCCATCTCTCTCTCACAAACGTTACTCCTCCTCTTCCTCCTCTTCAAACTCAATGACTCAATCAATACATCTTTTCAAATAGAATTGCTTCTGAGCACAGCCTACCCCAAAAGCAAAACAGCTAATATTGAAAATACAAAATACAAAGGGCGCTGCAGGTTGCCTTTGAAGGTTTCTCCATGAGGTTCTCTGGAGAATTCTTGCAGAATATAGACTTTTTGTGTAGTTGAAATGGAAGCACTGGATCACAAGAGACCAAATTAATGATATTGCCTGACACAGATTGTGCTTGGGCTTTATGCAAAACATCAGCAAAACCCTTTTACACGATCATTACGTTACATCGTAACTTTGTCCTTTAATCTTGGAGCAGGTTTCTGGATGCCTTTCCATGTATCTGCACAGTGCCGTGTGGAACCTTCTAGAGACGAGCCGAGGCCTGTGGGCATGCACGTTCAACCTGGAAACGTGTCGCATAGGTTTATCTCAAGAAAAACAGATGACCAAGGTGTAACAGAGGTGTAATAGCCGTTAGCGCAAATTTGCCACATTTAATTCTCATATAGTCATATTGCCCGAGTTGACACCAGTTGCATGGTAGGACCTCCCAATTGGATCACGTGAATCCACTGAACCGCTTTCTTTACTGAAAACCAATTCCGCCAAATCCTCCTTTATTGCTATCCATTCACTTTTCATTATGGCTCAGTTGGGATTTTTACGACTTGGAAGCGGTGGACTCCATTTTGTGGTGTAAAGCAGCCCCTTGTGCGTCCTCTCTCATGTCTAAAGACAGCTAATCTCCCCTTCCTGGGAGGAGAGAGACAGTATTACTGAAGACTCTCTCGGCCTCTGTTGCAATGGCGGGGCGAGAGTGAGACCCGAGTGGATGCTAAGCCCCTCTGTGTTCTATTAGCAAAAATGGCCGATCCTATTACAGGCGGTGGTAATCTGGCCAGGGCCAGACAGGGGCGTGAGGACAGCCCCTCCAGCCCCAGCAGAACCTTCTTGACTGGGCCGGAGGCTGGTACAGGTCTGCTCAGGATCCAGCCCAGGTCTGAAAAGTGCCTCGGACTACGGCGGTCCACACCTTTGGTCCACCTCTGACCTGACGATGAACTAGGGCGTGCCGCGTCCATCTGTGGTTTGGATTTTCTTGTCTTTTTTTCCCGGAAAAGGAAAACAGCGGCAGCGAGCTGTGTCCTGTCCCAGGCTGTTGCTTTCATTCAACCATTGCAGCCTATCAATTAGCCACGCACTAGGCCAGTCTGGGAAGGTAGATGAATGCTCCTGACAAGCTCTTCCCAGATGGGTTCTGTGTTCTCTCCCGTGAACGACCGAAGCCGTAGCCATGGACCTGTGTAACACCGTGTGAAAGCAGAACCCCCGCACCACGCTGAACCGCTATCATCCGCCTGATTGGCTCCCCCTCCAAACCGGAGTCCGAATGACACATGAAACAGGGAAGTGAAATGTGATGCAAATTAGAGCTGATGTGGCTGCTTGAGCAGATCAGTTTCATCGTCGGATGAAAGCCGGTGAATGAACAAGACAGCGGTGGATGGGATTGAATGTGAAACTGAAAGAGACGCGAAAACCTTGCCGGATCTAGATTATTTAGCCCCCTGTAAAACTCATATTAGTCAGCTCAACAAACTGGTTAATGAAATAGAGGTCCAATACACACATATCTGTAAACAGTACTACATGTAACTGCTGCCAGAGACCTGCTCATCACCGCTAAAGGCACTGTGGTCCCAACCCGCAGCAGGGACTTTTTCTGTCATGCTTGCATTGGAGACTGGAGATCACACTGGGGAGCTGTATCTAAGTCTGTCTTGGCTTCACAGAACATGAATTAGGGAGATTTATTATTTCATTTACGCTGAATTGGATGAATAGTTAGTGGGATTCTGACATGTGCCCCGAAAGAAACGCAGCAAGACAAATTGTTTACACTGTGTTGACAACACACACATGCACCCACCTACACGCACGTACAGTACTAACACACACACACATCTCTCTAAAAGCTCATGGCGCCTTATCAAAGCCATAAAGACTAATGTGGATGGTTTCGCTTTTTTGTTTGGGTGACGTGTGGAAAGGACTGATCCTTCAAGTTACAGTCACAGCCGGAGCTACCTATTGATTGGCCTATGACACAGAGGGCAATGCAAAGCAGTAATACGCCATGATGCTTTTGATACCATAACACTGCCACTCTATCAAATTAGCCGAGTCCATTTATCCAGATTAAACCCACTATAGGGAACCAAAGGCTTGTCGTCCTTGTGTTAGAAGGCAACATCCCCTGTATTCTTTTGTGCTAACTCTTGAGCAACGGTACACAAACCCCCCGCAACAACCGCAGGTCTACCGTGGTACTGGGTGTACGGCGAACACTATCTGGGTCTGTTCGACACTCTTCCTTTTACAGGGACAGGGGACAACACAACCGAGCCCAGCCCATCCGCATTCACCGATCGCTGACACATCAATCAGAACGACTCGGCGTCCACGGAGAGAGGTGCCGGGAGAGCGCCTGAGAGAGAGGGAGAGAGTGTGAGAGGGGGAGGGAAATGACTGGAGAGAGAGAGAGGGAGAGAGAGGGAGGGAGGGAGGGAGAAAGGACAGAGGAGAGAGGGGGGAGGAAGAGGGGAGGACGAGGGAGGGAGGAAGAGGATGAGAGAGATGGAGACAGAGACGGTGGGAGAGAGAGAGAGAGGGCTGGAGAGAGAGGGTGTGAGGGTTAGAGAGACAGAATGAGGGCTGGAAAGAGAAGGATAGCGAGGGCCGGAGAGATACAGAGCCAGAGGGAGAAATATAGAGATGCAGATCCAGAAGGAAGACAGATGCCTATCACACAACAGGCCTCTCTCAGCGAGGCGAGATGATGAGTATCGTGTACTGACGGGCGTCTGTTCGGTGTGGGTGATAGACCGCTACCATGCAGCAGAGGCCATGTGCAAACCACACAGAACCCCAAATCCCAGAGCTTAACGCTTCACTTCCTGAAAGATGGCCGCCACAGTGGTAGGACGCCAGAGTCAGGGTACGGTCAGGGGATAAATCCTTTTTAAAGGGGAGTTTGACTTTCACATTGTGGAGTTGTTGAACCACGTCCTGTTAAACTGTAAATATATTGATCAAAGCGTTCTCATATGATGAGATTGAGGCTACGACATTCATGATTTCCATGAAATGTTTACGAAACGACAAATCTGCCGCCTGCACTTCAACGGGTTTGTTATCTGGGATTCGACTCCCTAACCTTGTCACGAGACATTTCCGAGACGACACGGTGCCTCACTCAAACGCCCCGGAGGGAAATCGAGTCGTAGCCATCGCCTTAATGGCAAGCCAAAATGTTCCTCCTGGTGCTTAGCGGAACTGATCAAATTCACTCAAACCCCAAACAGAGGGGGAATGTGCGTGTGTGTGGGCCCTTCACGGCCACCTGTACATACGTATCCATGTGTTCCCCCGGGCTAATGAAGATCCAGATGTCCTGTAATGAAAGCGGACGGCGCTAATGAATGGTACTGGAGCAGAGGCTTCGCAGTTGGCAGTGCCACATGTGCCAGTTTTGATCAGTCCGGCCAGGTCTATTGACTTTACTCGGAGGCATGCTGCAGAGGCCCCTCTGCTTGCCACAGTCCTTTCAGAGAGAGGCTCTTTCATGGAGCTGAAAGGCGGTAACGTGGGCAAGCGAAGGCCTGCCCGTGGGGGGGGGGAAGCTTTTCAGATACCTCCACCCTGCTCAGGATTGGGAACACTGCCCAGCCCATTGTGGATTAATGAGGAATTATTATACGGTGGAGGGAAACAGGCTCCCCACACACACTCAAACACACGCACGCACACAGACAAACAAACACACTGAATTACATTAACAAGCGTGGATGCTAGCAGCTATAAACTCCTACGCATAATGGCCACTGAAAACAGACAAACTGTTCCCACAATAAAAAGCATGGACACGCACACACACTACTTCAAACATGCACACACACACCAGTCTCTAACTTGAACACACTGTCCTTTTCAGCTAGCACACAGCACCTCCTGTTGGGAAAAGGCATACTGTAACTAATCCACCGCCCTCAAAAGTATGTGCCCGGCCTCAGAACTGCATCTGTCGCTCTGACGTCCACTAGCCTGGCCTGCCATCGTCAGCCCTAATCCATCTGTGGTCTTCAGGGAAGCCTTGCTTGCCAGCTGGAACCTTCCTGAGCCCCAGCAGAAGCTATTGGAACACGAGCTCCAGCCAACATACAGTCGTCGGAAGTCTTTTTTTACATTTGTTTACACTTTCACATTCTGTCATTGGTGGGTTGTTTCCCTGTCCTTTTCTTTCTCCCTTCACTGCCGTCTCTCTGGGCCGGTTAAGAGCGCATGTTGACGAATGTTTTCTCCGATGAATCGGATGTCTGGGCGACTGCACTTTGATGTAGTTGGGTGAGCGGTGCTCCATGGAGAGAGGCTAACTTTAATCCCAGACACCAAAGGCAGAAAAGGCCCCCCCCGACTTTGATCTCCCTCATGCGAGAATTCAGTAATTTTCCACCGCTATGCCACCGCGGTGGTAATATTGGATTTAAAGAAATCACTCTTATTTTCCTCCTGTCCACTCGTGTACGGCCCGGGGTGTTGTTACGAGCCATTGGAGCGACCTCACACTGCAGAGCGTTGGAGAAGGAAGCCAGACAGACAGGTATGGGAGAGAGACAGAGAGAGAGAGAGAGAGAGAGAGAGAGAGAGAGAGAGAGAGAGAGAGAGAGAGAGAGAGAGAGAGAGGAAGAGAGAGAGAGAGAGAGAGAGAGAGAGAGAGAGAGAGAGAGAGAGAGAGAGAGGAGAGAGAGAGAGAGATAGGTAAAGAGAGAGGTACACATCGTTAGGTGTCGAATCTCCTTTTTGCGCAATAAAGAAAGGGCACAGGGCTGTTTACACCATGTGTAAACTGCGTGAGTTTTCACGGTTTGACACTCAACACCTAGTAGTTGATACAAATTCCTTCTCAACGTTGTTGTGAGTGTGTCTAAAGGTGTATTATCCCTGCTAGGCATGGGCGTGGATTAGCCTGCACTAGATCCTTTCAGATAATTTGGGAATGAAATGAAAAAGCTCTGCACCGCCAGCTCTAAACATCTTCCTGCTCCTTTTCTGTTTGCCGGTATACCAGCCATGTGATGTGTTGATTCACCAAAGTTTGCTTGGGTTTACTGGAACTTTTCTATCAATCCCAGAAGCCTCTGGCCTCTAAGTGTCTCCAGTCTGCTGAAGGCTTGATTAGCTCTCTGGCAGCCGGTCTGCCGGTAAGTACCGTCACAAGGACAAGGGAGCTGGCGGCTTCGCTGACTCCCCTACGAAAGGAGAGGCCGCTCGCTTCGGCACCTCAAGGTAACCCCGCTATTGCACACGTTCACCCTTGACCATCCCACGCTTCTGTTATGGGATGCATCGGCCCCTCCTGCCAGGGCTGCAACCTCGAGGCAGGACCATCTGTGGCCGACGGCCTCCGCCTGCCTTGCGGAGAGAGCCTTCACCGGTGCGGGCGTCCACTCCGACGCTCAGCTTGGTAAAGAATCAAGGCTGCCAGCTCAGCTCGTGCGTCGTGTTACGACTTACTTTTCATCCCTCTCTCTCTTGAAACAAATCGCTCGCAAACGCCCAATGCCACGAGACACTCGTTGGATCGCGAAGGCCGGTCTCGGCCCCAACCGCTGTCCACGACAAGCGTTTATTCCCAGGGATCATTGGATACGCGAGGGTCGGACCTAACCCGGCCAGGTGTGTGTGTGTGACGGTCTTAACCCACCGTGCGCGTGCATGTGTGTGTGTGACGGTCCGACCGACCGGGCCTGATGCGTGTGTGCGGTGGAGCCGGATTCCCTTCAGGAGGGAGCGGGTCTCTGGGTCAGTGTGTGGTCGTCCCTCACCAGGAGGGGCGGGGGGGGTTAATAGGGTTTTGACACAGAGTCGACGTGCCGTGCTGCTCCTCTGAATCGGGCTCCTGTAATTTTCGCGAGCGCGCACCGGGCGGAACGCCGTCTGTCAGCGGGGTCAAGGACGAGGCGTGTGGGCTGGCGGGAGGGAACAGGAGGCAGCAAGATGGATGGGGGGGGGGGGGGGGGAGGGGGGATTGAGAAGGGAAGGGGGATCGGTTGAGATGAAGAGGGAGGGGGGGAGACGCGGAGAGAGGAAAACAGGTAAGGCGTGAACGAGGTCGGGAAAGAGGCGAAGGAGATTATTTTTCCTGCGCTGGAATCCAGATCAGAGCAGTCAGTAGGTGTTAGGTTTTAAGGCTGCCACGCAACATTGACCTGAGATCTGTGTACCCAACAGATACCTTGTAGCGCTTTTAAACCAAACGGACAAATGTCCTCATTGCAGAGGAGCGACAGAGAAAAATGGAACAACACACCAAGACGCTCCAATATTTACAATACATCCTGAATCCTTAGTGATTGCAAATGTATAACACTGCATCAGTTTGTGTCCCTGCCTTCCAGAACCATCTAATCTGAAGAGAACAGGTAAAGAAACCCAAGCCCGATATGAGAAATCCTTCTGGAACACACAACCCATGAGGACAGGTAGGATCAGGTCAGATGTCCTCCAGGGTGGGTTGTGGGCATGGAGGCAGGGAGGGAGACCCAGTAGGGTCCATCTCTCTGAGCAGGAAAGCCCATAGGCAGGGGCTCTCTGAGTTCAGTCAGCCTTTGTCTATTGTGATGTGATTCTCCACAGAAATGACACATGGCTGCCTTTCCCATTGGCTGCGAGCAAGCGCGTCCTAGACTCGCCGTCCATGGTTTTTGATCATATTGTCATCGGAGCGTTTGTTTTGTTTCATCGGGACCCCCGGTGGAGAGGACGGGCCACGCTTTGGGCATCGGCAAACCAAAAGCGACAGCTTTTGGGATTGTTTTGGACTAAGTTGGGGGATAACTTATCTGGTCCGTGTTTCAGTGAGCTGCGCATGTTTTCCATCCTGCCTGGTTACTGTTGAGCTGCGCTGGTTCTGTTCCTCGGAGCACCTTAGCCTTCCTCATCCATCATAGCGGAGGGTTAGATACAGGCCGCGCTCCGAAAAGATGGATGAGTCCACATCCATGGTACCTTCTGAGACAGTAAGGTACAGTCCTGCTCAGTGGAAATATTTTTGCTAGACAAATATGGCTTACACACACACACACACACACACAGGGTCGCAGAGGCACGCACACACAAGCCCGCGTGTGAGAGCACGTACGGACACACGCGGGCACACAAACGTGAACTCTGCATGCACACACACACACACGAGCACTAACGAGCTCACGCCAATCCCCCCCCCTTACGCTGATACACACACACGCGCGGCACGGAAACCTCTCAACCCTAACTCATTAGCCAAACAACTCCCTAAATTAAACATGTTTACTAAGGATGTACAGTACATGTTGTGAATTTACACTCATAAAAAAAAAACTAGAGTCACAACGCTATTTCTAGCATAGAAATATGTATATGGCAAGCACAAGACGATCCATAGTAATTGAGCTAATGTTTCGGGTTTAAGTCCCCGTTCTCCATATCCAGTCATTTGTCATGACTGGATTGAAGGGGAGTAAGAGCCAATTGGTTTCCGTGCAGCAGGTGGTTGAGTTAATTTCCCTCTGCATCAGTTGAAGAGAGGTCTCCTGCAGGGAGCGGAGCTCAGCCTCCGACAGAAGTCAGCGAGGAGCGGCCGGATGCTCCGTCTCGTCCTTACCCCTCCCCATACTAATCAGTCGTGCTTTTGCACTCGCATTGTTAGGATGAGCTGGCCCACGTCCCGAGGGAGCGCTCTCTCTCTCTCTTTCTCTCTCTCTCTCTCTCTGTTTCTCTCTCTCCCCCCCGTTCTCTCCATCGCCCCCTTTCTCTCTGTGACTCCGTCTACTTGTCTCTTTCTCTCTCCACGTCTCTGCCTCTCGGTTTCTCTCTCTTTGCCGCCCCGCCCGCCCGCTCCCCGACTCCCTAATCTTTTTAATTCTTTTCACCGTCAAACATTCTCTTCCCCTCTCTCACTTCGACTCTGTTGCAATACTCCATCTTGGCGCCCCTCTCCGCCCCGTCTTTCTCGGGGATCCCTTGCTCTCTCTCTCTCTCTCTCTCTCTCTCTCTCTCTCTCTCTCTCTCTCTCTCTCTCTCTCTCTGCTTATGGATCAATCTCTCTCTCCTCTCTCTCCGTCTCTAGCGATCTTTCTCTCTCCCTCTCTCGCCCACTCTCGTACTCCTCCTCTCCCTCTCCCTCCCTTCCTCGCTTTCAAAACCTTTTAGTTCACATCCCTTCCGTCCCCCCGTGCCCCCCCCCCCCCCCGCCCGCTCCCCCTCTCCTCCTCCTCTCTCCTGTAGTGGAGGAGGCAGCACTGATGTAAACACACAGAGAGTCTGACGGGTTCTTTTATTACAACCCACCCCGGGGGGGGGGGACCCACCCCCTTTTCTGCTTCCCATCGCCCCTGACGACTGCGGAAGCAGACTTCACTCCCCACAAGCCTGCCTGCCTGCCTGCCTGCCTGCCCACCAGTTCTCCTCCCACTGTCATGTCAGTGGGATGCCGGTGAGCGTGATGAGAGTGCTAGGAGCGAGTGGGCCGGCCCTATCGTCCCCCTCTGTTATGGAAATATAAGGGGGTGCGGCCGTAAATGGAGGAGAGGCTCTTTGGTTCCTAAGCATGTGTGACAGTGGGCTGGGAAGATGGGAATAAACAACACACGTCTGGTACTGGCCCGTCAGGCAAACAGGGGTGTTGGGTGAAGTGAAAGTGTCATTTGGGGATGTCTCCCCTCCCCCCCCCCCCCCCCACAACTCTGTCCCCTGGGATGGCAGGCGACTGTCAGAGCTGAGCTCATCACCCCGGAGTGTGTCTGCATTCCTCTGCAGGTGACAGCACAGATCCAGGGCTAGTTATCCAATCTGTTACATCTCATTTCTGCCCATCCCCAGGGATGATGGGCATTCTACCCTCTCTCTATTTCCGTATCTCTGTTCGTGCGGGTCTGTGTTTGTGTGTGTGTGTGTGGGGGTTTATGTGTTTGTGTGTGCGTATGTGTGTGTGAGAGTATGTCTGTGCTCGTTTGTTTGTTTGTTTGTGTGGGGGCGTGTGTGTGCGTGCGGGAATGTGCGTGCGGGAATGCGTCTGTGTGTGTTCATACGCGCAAGTGTGTGTGCCCCGCGTGCGTGTTGGTTGCGAGCTCGTTTCAAACGGCGTCTGCACAATGACATTTTCTTTCATGCCAGAAGGTCTACGTTGGTGTTGATATTGTTGATTCTTTTGGAGCGCGCGCTGTCTCTCCCCTTCCTGTTTTCCAGCGACCTTTCTCTTCAAAGTGTACGTTCCACATCCTGATCAAAGTGTTCCGACCCTGTGCGCATGGCCTCCCATGCACTCGTGTCACTTTCTCAACTTAGACAGACACGGGACCTTCAAAACTTCGCTCTGTTCTTGGAATTCTCCCGAGGCGAAGACAAGCACCGTGGACCTTGTTGGTGTTGATCACGACAGCGACACGCCGTCAAATTGCGCCCGCGTTGTTTTTTTCCGCTCTTGTTTGATGTGTTAAGTCGGACCATGTTCCGAGCAGAGCACCAACGGATACACTAGTGCAGAGACGGGTTGGCGGTCGCTGTCCATGGTGCTGAACAGTCTCGCCTTGACGTCTAGCTACGCAATACTGTGTGTGAACAACTGCTTGGAAATCCGTCTTCATTTCACAGCAAACACGAGACGAGGCAGTCTGAGAGGAGGAAGCGCCGTGAGGGTTTAACGGCACATCAACTAAACCAGACCGTCAACACGTCATCATCTAAAAAACACTGAGTCTGATCTCCAAAAATCTCATCACCGATCATCATGATAAACAAACAATCTGTGTTTGGCTACTTGGTAGCATCGGGCTAGTTCCGTTCCAGGCTGCATCATTTCGCCATCTGGATTGTTTGCGGTGATTAAGGCTGTCCGTGGTCAATGTCAGGAGGTATAGATTTTCTCTGTAGGAATGGGCGACCCACCCAGAGAGGCATTGTGTAGCCCTGAAGGGAGACACGGAGGATTGAGATGAGCTTGAAAGGTTGAAGTATTGAATCTGTATCCTGACAGATGAATGACCTTTCTTGCTCTTGTTGTTGGTGGGGGGGGGGGGGGGGGAAGGGGTAAAGGTAGGGGGGTGGGCGGCGAGGATTCAGCCCACCCAAGTCCCTCACACACGCGCTCATGCAAGCGCCCTGTGATTCGTACACTACACACGTGGTATTTTTGCCATATATATACACGTAGAAATATGAAAGATATATGTAAAGTACACAGGATATATATATAAACAAATGATAAATGACCCCGTCAAGGGGCTGAGTGATCATGAGAGGGCTAATGTGATGGGAATACCAACGACTTTTCTCACATGATCTTCCCCTCACCTTGGTCTCTTTCAAAAAATGACGCTCTCTCTCTCTCTCTCTCTCTCTCTCTCTCTCTCTCTCTGTCTCTCTCTCTCACTCCCCCATGTCCCCCCAGCCCTCCCCTCCCTCTTCCCAGCCTCACAAGGTGAGACTCACAAATCACCTCTTCACGTGTCGGCCTCTCCAGGCAGACGAGAGGAGCCTGTGGAACGTGGAGGCGGGGGAACACAGCTGAGTGTGTCTGCGTGTGAGCGCATCGCTGTTCCCCATCTCTTCTCACCTATGACATTTCCTTCGGCGGGGAAATGGTGAGGGAATCTGTTTCCCGTGTGCGTTCCAGGTGTGTGGGTATTTGAGCGTGGAATAGGGGTTCGGAGAGACGGCCTGCGTTGGGTTGCAGTTGCATTCTACAGGGCCTTTTTTGTTTGTTGCTGTCGCCAAGTGCTGAAGATCATGAAGACAAAACGACGGCAACAAAGTAACTCAGCTCTCCATTCGTCATCCTGCGCATTGGCGGTTACAGAGGGAATGACGCCGGGCCTATCTGCGCTCCATTACTCTACCTGAGCAATGAGCCTTATTGGGCAGCTTCCATTGATTTCTCTTTAGTCATGCTTTGTGATGACTCATGGTGTCACACATCCAGCTCAATATATTCAAAACTATCTGTCCAAAACCAGTCCCGGACTTATTCTTTTCAATTGAAGAGCTCCATTAAACGTGTTTTTGGTCTAGAACTCTCCGTCTGGGTCACAGTTTCGGAATTCTTCCGGTCGGCTATTTTTGCAGGATGAAGGACGAACACACTGAGGTGTCTGGTGTCCCCAAAACAACCCAACACCCCCATGGTGACCCGTCCCACTCTCCTTCTCAGCTCTCGCCTCTCCACTCACACCTCCTCAGTCTTGCCGGTTCACAGGAAGCAGAGGGGCCAAACGCGAAAGGGAAGGTTCAAATAAAGAGCAGGCAGATTGACAAATTGTCTGGTGGGGAGAGAAGTGAAGACGGATGGAGGAGGAGAGAGCAGGTCAAAAGGGGGTAAGGAGACGGGCGGGTGAGAAAAACCGGCCCTGTCTCGTCCTCCTTATCCCCCCTCCCGTCTGTGTCGGACTCGAGCCCTTCCTGTGACCTGGAGTGATTTCACCTTCCCATGATCCTCTAGGCCCCTCCAGCTGCATCGCCCTGCTGATTCTTCTCGCTTGTCTCGTTCAACCCTTCTGTCTCTATCTTTCCCACACACACACCCCCTCCCCCCCCCACCACCACACCCCGAGCTCCCCTCTGTCCATCCTTGGCTCCCAGCCCAGCGGTGAGTTCTCACCTAACGCCGCCCTGCTGCTTTCACCCCAGCCCAGGATAAAGGACACACAGAAACAAACCCAGAGTTGGACTTGTAAAGGCTATTTGTAGCAAGGTGACAAAATGTGTATTATAGAAGCCTGACATGTCAAAGGGGCGGCAGTATATCATTTTAAGGAATGCTTTCCACAGAGAAATCTATTATTTAAATATCTATTACTTTTGATGAATCTTCAAATGTAGATTACCCATTGGGATATTCAAAAGCTAAGCCATAACATAGTAGGTAAGTAAATAACAACCTGAGGAATACAAATTTCATTCTTCCTGGCTATCATCTTGCATGACTGATGACGTTGTCATGGTTTCTTGAACCCTCCTTTTGTGGCGAGTATTTTCGGTGCCCCGCAACATCCGTAATTGCATTCCCCATCTGTCCAGACCCAGAACGCTCCATACATCATCATCATAGAAATTTCATTCATTCCTGCTGTGTTAAAAAAGGGCTGCATTCATAAGCAGCAGTAGAGAGATAATGCCGTTGCATCGTTGGGACCAAACACTGGACAAGGTTAATCACTCAAACCCATTTGTTTTGAAATGTTTTGGGGTACAAAGGCTTAGGGAGAGAGAGAGAGAGAGAGAGAGAGAGAGAGAGAGAGAGAGAGAGAGAGAGAGAGAGAGAGAGAGAGAGAGAGAGAGAGAGAGAGAGAGAGAGAGAGAGAGAGAGATGGAAATCTCTTGTGTTCTTTACCCTCAGCGGGGGTAGAGGGGAGTGGGAAGAATCTTCTGCGTCTCTCTCTCTCTCTTTCTCTCTCTCTCCTTCCCTTCATGTGTGTGTCCGCGTGCCCTTGGCATTTGGAAAGCACTTGCGTCACAAGAGACTGAACTCCAGAGCAGGGAACGCAGGGGAAGTAATTACCACTAGCTTTGAACAAGACAGTGTCGAAAGTTAGAAAAGTTGATTGAACAACAAAGCTTCTAATGTTACGAACATGGATTGGTATCCTTGAGAGAATGTGTTATTGATGTGTGTAGGCATACTGTGCATTCACACACACACACACACACAATCTCAGATTAACACAGTGCTAGCCCAGCCCATTACTATCAAACTGGATGCTCACATGCTCCCTGCTATACCCTACAGGTGACAAAGCTACTCTGGGACAGCTTGGCACTAGCGAGAACATATAATCAAAGGGCTCATGTGAATGGAAGGGAAAAAAAGTCAATTGGAGATTGATCATAGACGGATGTACAGCCTGAGCCAAAATCAATAATAAGGAGTTTTATTTCCAAACAAGATGGCCAGCTGTCCGGAGTGATGCATGGATTCAGCTCCTCCACGTCCATCAGACAGACAGGAAAGCTGATCTGCTTCTGCAGGACATAAACAAATAGCCGAAGAAAATATAATTTCTCATATTGATAATAACATCATGAGAGGGGTAAACAACAAATCCTCTCCAGGAGTCGGAATCCGTTTTCTCTCGCTGCCTTCCCCTGACGTTTCCTCCAGGATCCATTACAAGACAGATGACCTGAGGGATATTTTTACCTTGATTTTCCTAGGCAGGTTACTCTCATTTACAATAATGACTTGGCAAGAGACCAAACGGGTTGGAACACCCCAACTGGCATTCAAATCAAGTGGAGGACAGAAGAATCACAAACACAATGGCAGGTGCAGACACCGGCAATATAAACCCAACTCCACAAAACACACCATAGCACTTTCAAGAACACCTCACTCGATGTTGAGAATACAATGCTTTGCATAGGGATTGGGTCCACTTCTGTTTGTCCATTTGTGGTGACTATTAAATGTGTGTGTAATCCGAATTGGTGGCAGTGTGTGGGACATCACATAAGTAGTTGGCTAGGCAGTTATACCTTTTTCATGCAGCCTATTTAGAGGTACTGTGATAACTGTACTTCCACAGTCTCCTGAGTTGGAGTCTATTTAAATCATCTTCATAGTGCGGCGCCAACCTTTACCTACAGAAGGCTCCTATATCTGTCTATCAATAGATACCTCATTATTCAACTGTATCTTTATCAGACAAGAAAATGATTAAAGTATAAATGCAAATTTCCTGTCAAGATTTTTTTTGGCCATCTCTCTCTCTCTTTCTCGCTCAATTTTGAACACGGAGCCAAAAGGCTTTTTGAAAGGCAATTTTCTCTGCATGTATAATATGATAAAATACGAAACTGGGAACATGAGGAAATGAAAAGGACTGAGCGTTGTGAAAACGATAGCATAACGTGATTACCTTGAGAATATTAAGCATAGCTTTATTTGATCATCTTTCATTTATGGCACATTAGAATGTAATGGAAGTCCTGCCATCTGTTGCCGTGGAGGGGGGGGGGGGGGGGGGGGGGGGCTTTGTGGGGGCTTAATGGGGGAAGGGATTTAAAACGAACAGAGGGTGAAGATAACGTTGATGGAGGCACACGGGATCAGCGGGACCCAATGTGTCTCACCACAGGAGCTAACACGCTACCTGGGTAATGGCTTCATGACGCCACGCTCCCAGACGTTGACAACACAGGCACGTTTGAAAGCAGTGTGAGTTGGGTTCAGGTCTCTCCTTGTGGTCTACGACCCCCCTTCCCCCCTCCCCCCTCTCTCTCTTTCCCCGTCTCTCTCTCTCTCTCTCCCTCTCTCTACTCCTCCATGCCTCGTTCCAGGCCTTCTACCCTGTTCACGGTTGCAATCCCTATCACCCCAGTCCATATCACATAAGCCCCTTATCCCTCATCCTAAAGCACCCACCTCTGTGCTCCCCTTCCATTTCAATCTGTGCTCAGCTGTAATAGAGTTTGTTCGCCCCCTCTCCCGATGGGCGGACTCATTCAGCGTTGTCTCCCAGCCAATCTCTCTTAGCCGTATGTTTTCATACCGTCCCCTGGTGGTAACGCCATGAGTCACAGGTCACAGCGGCAGCCGCTCTCCCCGCTCTCCCTCTCCCCCCTCTCTCCCGCCAGACCCCAGCTGGTTATGGAGCGTGGGCCGCCTCGCGTCGGGACTGCCGCGAAGTCAACAACCTCTCTGGGCTCCGCGCGAGGGCAAATGACTATAGCGCTCTCCAGCTGAGTCTTCAATTACCCAGAGCGCGCCTGGCTCCTGAGCTGCCTTTTCTGCGGCGGTACCACACGGCGGCTAGGCCAAAGAGCTGTCTAGTGAGCGTGCGGCTGGCAACAACCGCTGTGGAGTGCCTCACATCGAGACAATCCATGGGGTTCTTGTTAAATCCTGAACGCTTCGCCAAGCGAGAGGTTCGAATGAGCCACGTTACGGGGCCTGTTTCTTATTTCTTTTACGCAAAATATTGTCATTTTCATCTCAACTCCAGAAGTGTTTGTGTAGTTATTAGAAAAGAGCAGATTAGTTGCGCTGCCTGTAAAGTAAGCCATGATATCTGTAGTCGCCAGGCGTCATTACTGTATAGAGCTGTGTTCAGAAGTCTGGAGTTTAACATCTCCTGGAGTACCCTTTGTTCTCATCAGTTTAGACTCCATTACAATCCTTTCTTCAGGATCGCATCCTTTGGAAACCAGCCAGATAGTTTCCCCCTTTGCGGTGTCCTGTTTCCACACACACAGTCCCCTGGCATCAGGCGCCTTATTCATTCTATTAGCCGCTTCAGGATTAATAATAATGGTGCTTAATCTGAAACATGGCCAGTGCCCAGCCTTGTACCCCAAGCACTGCTGCATGAACGCTTCTCACACACCCCCCACCCCCATCACCCCAGACGACCCTGGCCCCCAGGTCTCCATTGTACAGTCGGCTTGCTTTGTATCTGTGGGAAAAAAATGGGAGAAGGAGAGAGGGGAGGTTCCTGCTGAGGTTCCAAATAAAACAATTTACACACGGCGAGGGATGTGGTCTCGATCCTCTCGAAGCTAATTAAAAATGTGACCTCGCGCTGAGGGAAAACCGGGAAGTCTCATCCCCCTTATCCCCCTCCTTCATCCCTCTCCAGCGGCTCTCCCTCTCTCTCCCTGTCTGTCTCTCTCCCTGTCTCTCTCTCTCCCTGTCTCTCTCCGTCTCTCGGCCTCCATTACTGGCTCTCTCTCTCGCTCTTTCTCTTTCCCTGTCTCTCTCACTTTCGGAATTCGACAGTCAGGAAGTAAATCACAGATTTCGTTTTTCGAAAGACATTGGTGGCTTAGACAGTGTAACGCGAGGTAATGAGGTGAGGTCACTTGAGAGTCCACGTGATGGCTGTCACATGGCCAACCTTCTGAGATCCCCTTTGAATGGCAGGTATGGATTCTATAAAGTCAAGAGTTGCTTTTCCTGGAGCCGGTTCAATGGGAAATGAAACACCCCACAGCTGACGGATTCTGTCTCTTCCTCTTTGGTCTCTCTCACAACCTCCAACCAGATCGTTCGGAAAGCCAAACATGGAAACTCTGAGCGTTTTCTTGTATTCCCTCAGCAACATGAAAGGTAGTGTAAATGTTGTTTTTATCAGCTGCCTAACACATTCTGCCATCGAACATGAAGCTTGGTTTTCCCCTTCATTTGTCTCTCACAGATCAAAATATGACAGCCCGTGGTGTCTGAATCACTTACGTAAGTACCTATCTGGGCCTTAATTCGCTCCTGTCTTTGTTGGCTAGATAACATGGGCTGCAATAAATCTGCTTGTACAGAGGATTTCACTGGAGGTTTGAGGTTGACTTCTCCGCAGTCGGGGAACTGTGGTTTTCTCAATCTGTTGATCAAAGCGAATGTATGCATGAAGGTATACGGATACTGCTGTGGGCAAGATCACACTCGCGCTCTTCATTTAAGCAGCTATCCACGAAAATATGAAGGAAATCAACGTTGCCAACGCAACATCTCACTGTGTTTGAGCGCTTGTGTGTGTGGGAATGAGACTGTGTTCGTTCCCCCCGAAACCACAATAGTTTATCAAACACAATCCCCTTTTTCTTTGCTGCAGCAAAGCATCAGCAGCGAGCACCATCAACCTCCAGGACGTGACCCAAGGCACTACATGATGGAGGCTGTTCCACCGGCGCTGGTTAGAATCATTGCTACAACCGGACACCGTATTCCTTCTTTCCTCAAGGATCCTTCAGGTTCTCAGCATGGTCCTGAGACAAATGGACGCACAGGGTTCTGCACCATTAGCCGAGAGGAACATTTCCTCCAGGCCCTCCATTACTCTGGCATCCACTCCCCCACGAGGGGTGACTCTTCCCCCAAGCCGTTTGTCATACCTGTACCAGCGAGAAGCATTGCCCTCAGTCTGAAGCTCCTTCACTGCCCTGCAGCAAAATGCATCACATGGACAGTTTACCTATAACCCTGCATCCTCGCGGAAAGATCCAGCCAACACGCTCCACTCTGAGATGGAAAACTGTGACAGCTCAAGTCAGCATCTCAGCCTCGTGGACTATGCTAGATTTCCGGAAGCACTTTGGGCCATTAGCATAGAAATGAGTTTGAGATGTGGAGATGGACTCTGAAGACACACATAACACACACACACACACACACACTATCATCCTGTGACAGAGACTGTCTTTGAGGTCCAATCACTCTGATTCCAAAACAATAAACACTCAACAAGAAAGTCATTGAAAAGACACAATGACAAATAGATCATGGTGACACTACAACATCGACCTACTTCCTGTTTACCAAGGAGCATGTACCAATCAGAGTTGAAGGTCGAGTCAATCATCAGGTAGAAAACAATCAGTGAGGTTCCATTTATGGACACCAAATCAGAAGAATTTCACAATTTGAAGTGCTTCCGTTTATACACACGCGCACAAGCAGTCAGCCAGGGCCACAACGAGAACTTTCACCCACATCCTTCCTGTTCTGTTTCCTCTGTGTCTCCAGTGTCTTACAGCAGAGTGACTAACCCCTCGTGGCCCTCCCCAAACAGAGGGCCGTCCCATCCACTCACATGCAACGCTCTGTTTCAAACACCCAGGGTTTGATCTCCCCTCTGTGCCACGCAGTTAGAGTGTGTGTGTGGGGGGTGGGGGAACCAGGGTTGCAGAAAATCTGCTAAATGTCAGAGGTTGACGGCTAAATTGGCACAGCGGTGTTGTGCGGCAGGAGCCGGGAAATGTAGCGAAGGAAAATGGCATTTGGTGTCAAAACCGGGAGGCAGTCATCTGTGGTGACAGCTACTGCTGTGGGTATCATGAGCTAATGCACGGGTGCCTGGCTGATGCAGGTGTTTGAAATGGCCGTCTATCTCCAGGACTCTCATTTACTCACATTCACTCTGACTACGTGCACACATGGAGGCTGAATCCAGATGCCAATTCTATATTTTAGGCAAAATTGCAATGGGCTATTTACAGCAGTGACTACTTTTATAGCAGTGTTAGGTGGAAACAATCAATTTGAGATCTGTTAGTTACCATAGGGTGAAGAATTTTTGTTTCTTCAATAAATACACATTTTCGTATTTTGTAAGTGCTGCTTGATCAAAATCTGTCAGCCGTAAATGCTTTCAGCATCAGAGTCAATAGAAATATGTAGATATACGTTTTTTTTCCCACTTACTGTACATTTCATCAGAGTAACTCTTCTTATATACAGTATATTGTTTTTATTTGATGATGTTTCGGTGTTAAACACACAGGGTGTCCTGTAAACCTTGGTCTGTAATGGTAAACATATAAACATGTCAGATAAACTCTGTATGAGCTCATTAAACTGTCTGATAGCACTTAAAGCATTAAACTTTAGTGTATATGTAGACTGAAAGGAGGCCATTTGGATTTGCTGATGTGAGAAAAATGAAGTGAGGACTAAGTGTCACATACATGATAAAGAGATATCATTGGAGAAAAAATCCATAGTTGCTTATTTGTTTGAGCTGTTTAATGGTTTTTTGTTGACTCAATAACCCATTGAGAGACTGGTAATTACATGAGAGAGAGAAGAATGGTCAGGAACTGAATTGAAACACAACTTTTAGGTCACTCACGGTACTGAGTTGGATTCATGTGAAATGCAGATTATGAGGATGCAGAGTGGTTGGGCATCAGTAGGCCATTTTTGGATTCCCTTTAAATACCCTAATGCGGATTGCATTAAATGCAATTAAATACCCTAACTTAAAGAGGACATTCAAAGATCTAGTCACTGCAGAGGGCAGACTACTGCGGCTTTCAGGCTCCAGCTGTGTGGAGGCACGGTAAGTACTGCAGAGGACCCGATTTCTTCCTTCCCATCATCTGTACCCCTTTTAGAGAGCTCCCAAATCCCTCAGCCTTTCTCTCCCAGTAGAATCACTCAATGCCTTTCAAAACCCAGATCATCGAGGGCGGTGCATGAAATGCCTTATCATCACCAGGCCGTTTCTGGGAGCCTATGATTGTGAATGAGAATGTTTATACCACCGGCACACACTGAGATGGAGGGAGGAGAAGGAGGGGTTGCGGCGGGGGGGGGGGGGGGGGGTCGTGGGAACAACCCGCGTGCGTGTTGAATTCCCCCAGGCGTGCTTTGGACGCGTGTGCCTCTCTGACTCAGAGTCGCCAGACGACAAAGGGGTACCTCTTCATCTCAATACTAATGCGTCGTTATGGGCATTTGAAAAAAGTGTTCCTCGATTTATTATGAGTCAGCTTACCTCAGAGGCAGTGGTTAATCCTGCCACTCCCTGCTGAGCAGCTGCACACCGAGAGGTCATGCAGATAGTGTTTAAATAGACTCCGCCATTATTCAAAATTGATGTCCATGGGGGCTACGGGATTGTCAGATTTATTCTTTGCATACAAGGCAAGGGGGACTATGTGAAGACAAATGTGGCCGACCGTGCCTCCTTTTCAGCTGAGGCAAGGTCTTCTAATGAACCTATACTGTGGAATCATCCCGCTTTCAGGACATCCTGATCTCTGAATACACCATTTACACTCATTACTTACTAATCCGAGAGTTCGATCTGTGGGGACTGGATAGGTTCAAACCAAAATGGCTTCCGTCTGACACTCAATACATGAAGGTATGGCTGACACTCCCCTTAGCTGTGCTTCCATTAAAACGCTCACACATGAACTCGGCGGTTAGCGCCCCGACAAGGAGGCGAGGTTTGTCAGACAGACAGTCTCCTCCTGGTCCCTCTTCTGATCCTGGAGATCACACAGGTGTCAGGTTCCCCCCCCCCCCTTCAACCTGTCTGACAGGCATGTGTTGGCAGTGTGCT
This sequence comes from Osmerus mordax, assembly GCF_038355195.1. Taxonomy (NCBI): domain Eukaryota; kingdom Metazoa; phylum Chordata; class Actinopteri; order Osmeriformes; family Osmeridae; genus Osmerus; species Osmerus mordax. The sequence goes on from NC_090071.1 coordinate 9,421,087, forward strand.
TAGCAAAGTCATCCGTGGCCTCTGTCAGAATGCAGGCCTCCTTGTCGCACTTCGGAGGACACTGATACACCCTGGGAGAGGAATGACGCAAGCCTGTAGGGGTGGAGCTGCGTAGGGTAGGGATCAGGCACTGGTCTGCACACTAATGTGGGACTACTTTATCCATGATGCTTTTCTGTAGACAGCACGGGTCTCCCTACCAGCATGGCTAAGATGTGTAGACCAGGACTGTATGAGTGTGGTGGGGGTTTGGGGACCATATGGATATCTTTTTTTTTTACAGCTTTAACAATGAAGATATGGCATCTTAGTGGTTTTGGGTGGAGCGATACTGACCTCTGCAGGATGAATAGTTCCCCCCATAACAAGAAATTGCACTTTTCAAGGAAATCCCCTCAGGTTTTAACTTGCCTTGAGTCTGGAAACATGTTGGTGTCGTGTGACATACCTTTGACACATGTCAAAGGTATTTAAAGTGGAAAAACCGTTGACACAATACCGGTTTTTATGGAGCAGATGGAAACAACAGTATTACCCAACACCATTCTGAAACTACTGTGAATCTATGACTGCTCCCAGATATACACCCAACTGTATAGTGTAGACTTTCTAATTACTTGAGGACTTATCAAATAGAGGTTACACTATCAGTAATTCAAGTACTGTTCATGGATAAATAAGTAACTCATGAATCGTAATGATATAAAACATAGGATTTATTATGTATTTTAAACCCTTTTGGGGGTTACAGTAATAGAGTAAAGATTGAAATAAATCACAGTTTGGAAATCCAATGTATATAAAAGAGAAATGAACATCCCCATGTATATTGAATTATGACAGTTAAGCTATAAAAGAGATGATTTCTCAGGGATTTCACATCATTCATGAAGATCAGTATTTGTTACTGTGTTTGTGTGCGCTCTTGCAGGTGTGTGTGTGTGCGTGCATGTGTTTGTGCAGATGTGTTTCAGGATCTAGACGTGAAGACCAGACATGTTGTCTTCGTTCTGGTCGGTTGGTTGGAGTGGCACGGGCTGCAAGACCCGCATCTGCTCCAAGACCGGTTCATTCAAATAAACAACAAAGAGCAGCACTACTCAGAACAGGAGAGCAAACCTGATATAAGCTTTAATGACCACTATCTCCTACTTGGGGAGATAGCAGACAGGACACTACATGTACTCTATCACAGAAGAAAGGTTGCATGAATCATACGAAGGATATGGAACTGAAGATAAACACTGTTGTTTATCTTTATGCTATCAACCCACAATTATTTCTACATTAACATTAGATCTGATTCGATGATTCGATTTAACTCACTGGTGGACAGTACTGTACTGTAACAGAGATAAATGAACCCTATCATATTATTAGAATTTTTGTAAAATATGCCTTTACCATTTGCTGGTGGTGACACCTCTTTCGTGCTAACAGTAATACCATGGCCAATCCTAGCAGAGTGGCCATGGCACCAACAGCAGGACCAATGATGGGCGCTGCTTCAGGAGGAAGCGTCTTCTGATTACTGGTGACTTGAAATGAGGATACAAAAACACATACAGTACTGTGATTATTAATGTTCCCATCAAATCCTAATCAAACGTGGTCCCTTGTTATCTTCGGGTCATTCTGAGCCATCAGTCATTGTGACCCACCGTCGTATTGCGTCAACTTTACCGCATACAAAAACAAAGTTAAGCATTTTCTTTTAACCGTTGGGCTGTCTCAGACCCCCCACATTGCGAAGGTTAAAAGAAAATAATTTTTAGTTGTTTTTGTATTGGGTAAAATTGGGTAAACACAACGATGGTTCGTTATGAACCTTTGGGTCATGTGACCCGAAGGCAGCACGAGGGTTAATGGTTACTCATCATTATTTATTTGACTAGGGTGTTGTCAAGAGAGAAGCTTTTCATCAAAACTCACCAGGAACATTGAGAACGAATTCAGAGGTGGTCAGGAAGTCTGCTTCAGTACGTTTGTAAAATAATTTATATGTTCCTTCATCTGACAGCGATATGTTAATTATGACCAAGGAGCAATTCTGCGTATCCTTTTCCTGAAACATCTGAGTCCTGTCCTTGTAATGGACATCAGGAGAAACATTTTTGGAGTCGAAGTTACAGACAACTTTATCATCCCTCTGCCATACACAGATATTTGGTTGTTCACTTGGAGAGCAGGACACATTGAAGAGCACGGAATCACCGACGTTGGCAGTCATAGTTATGGTATGACATTCTGTAGGTGTACATTAAAATCAGATTAAATGAAATAAATGTATTCCAAGGACTAAAACCTAGTCTACAGAAATCTAGTCATGTTTCCCCTGAAAGCGTTCAACACCCTTGTGTGGACAGACGGTCAAGATAAAACCGATTATATTCGAGTTATATATCAAGTTTAGCTTTCATAATCAAGTTAAGGACTTACCAGCTGGAGACAGACAGAGACACATCAGGCTTGTCCAAAAGACAGTGCTTTTGAAATTCATGAGAGTTGCAAAGTAAAAAAAACACATTAAAGTGAATGGAATTTCTACACTAAAAAATCATGCCTGGTAAAACAAAACAATAAATATGTCGACTCCACCGGAAACTAGCTGTATGTGACCATCGTGTTGGAAGAGAAAACGTTTTCTTCAAATTGACAATCGGCAATATCCTGCTCAACTGCAACATTCTGCGGTGTAACTTTCATTTTAGTGTTGCTTAATCGTCACGCTGTACGATTGGTCGTAAAACGTTCAGTTCACATTGTCAGTTCTGATCATATATTTATTACAAAAAAATAAAATAAAATCTGGGATATTGATCACTGTAATGGATATGTAAAATTATACTTCTCATCACAAAACATTTTCGAGTGTTTTTCGTATATCTTTCATCTGTCTTTCACTTTTACAGAGAGGTGTTGAAAAATCTCAATGTTTTTAGGCTTATCAAAGAAACTTGGTAGATAATTTTGCTGTAACTACCACTTTAAATGCTGTGTACGTTGTGTTTCTATTGGCTGCAGAGCCAATTCCCCTCGTCCAATCGAAGATGGTGTGCATTACAACCGGAATTATCGTCTCTTCGTTCACTGCAAGCTATAAATAAGTATATTTTCATGTTTCCAACAGTGTCGCAACTGTGTTAACATGTAGAACATTGGACGAATTGAAGAAAGCAAATAAACTAGCACGTTAATGCGTGCAAGTATTCACGGTGAGTGTCAGTACGCCATGCTAATAACAAACGTGACCTTTTATCTCCCCGGCCCACCGCCCGTCTGAATTACTCTCATAGTAAATAGCCAGACCGACATGCACCCTCACAGGTCTCACTGTAGCAAATATCTGCCATAACCCTTTTGATTACGAACTTAAAGTGTGCCTGTTTTGCCAACTGTCTCAGTTCTCTACATGACTGGGTTTGACCTGCCAGTAAATGGAAGACGCGCTAGCTCGTAAAGAGTGTGGAGACGCTGTTGTGTCCCAGTGTCCAGGTAGACATGAGGAGTGCAACGAGGAGATGGGGGCCATGTTGTGGTCAGTCCAGGAGGCTGTTCAGAGGCAGACCCTGCAGATTGGAGTGTCTGCATGTGGAGCCACTGCTGTTGTAGATGTGCTACAGGCCCTGGGCTGCACTGTGGTGCCTGAGACAGCTGACCAGTGTGTGAGGACGTGTCTGAGGAGGAACGAGGCCCCGCTGCCAGACTACCTGCACTCCAGGAGCCAAGCGGGTACTGCCTCTATCAACTTCTCTGTGCACACACACACACACTACAAACTCACTCACACACTTTGGATATTGAATTGACACAGGAGGAGGTGTGTGTGTGTGCCTGTGTGTTAGTGCATTCAAATCAGACTTTAGTGTAGGCCGTATACGCATCCATGTTTTCTCTACATCCGTCCCAGGGGCTACGCATTCCCAGCTGATCGATGGGGCAGAGCAAGCCAGCGGAGGCCGTGTCATGGGTAGGTTCTACCACCTCCACCCTCGCAGGCACGTGAGGCTTGTGCCCTGGCTGGCACAGTGGATCCGCAGGGGAGCTGTCCCTGTGGCCACCATGAACATGCAGAAGGCCGTGCCTGAGGGGGAAGAGATCCCAGATGCCTGGCATCACCAGCTCATATTTGGGGTTGGACCCAATGCCGTCTACATGACCAATCCATTAGATGTGGGTGAGTCCAGGTCCATACAGGTCGTCGCTCTGTCGTTACTCACTGACGTTTTCCTTCGCTTGAAGCCCGCTTCCGTGTTCTCTGTTAGTGAGTGAGAGGGAGGTGCATCAGCGACTCTGCAGTGAATCGGTGTTGCTGATTCGTCGGGAGGACGTCATGCAGAGATTAACAGCCGACACTCTCCTGTCCAGCATATCAGAAGGCCAGTGTGACCCACGCTGGAGAACAATGGACGTGGAGGGTGAGATTGTGTGCGGCGGCAGGCGCTTCTATTGGTACAGATTGTGCTGTGTAGCCTTGGGCGTGTTTGTGCGTGTGTGTGTTTAACGTTACAGTACATCTCACAGTCAAACAGACACGGTCACCGGGCCTTTTGTGTGTACAAGTGCATTGTCACGTGCCACATTTCCCTCCACCGTAGGCCAGGTGAAGCAGATGACCTGTGAGGAAGACCACTGTGACGCTCAGCCCAGGATGACCCACGTCAGCATCCCTGCAGCGTACAGCTCAGGGGTCACGTTGTTCGCCCTCCGAAGTTCTGCCCTGGGACAGGAGCTTCTCCACACCCCTGATCTCCCTTTGTTGTGACTGGAAAGCCATTTCACCTAAAACCACCAAACTCCGCCCCCCTTGACAATAGAATAGCCTATTGGACGGTTCTGTGTTCAAGCCCCCATCCCGATTAGGAACACTCCCAGAACCTCTGGTACAGTTTGAAGATTAGACACAGCTGTTTGTGTGTGGTCTGTTTTAAAGCATTTGTCTTCAAGCAGGCCATGTTTCCAATCATCCTTGTGGTGCAGCCTGCGCTACTGTGGTTTCTGACTGTTGTCATATTAAGCTAAATGATGATGGCATCGTTGCAATGATGATCAACTAGCTGTAATACTGTAGGTACTGTATACACCGTAACCAGAGTACGATTATCAGTTCTCAAGATGAGTGGTCTGTTGTAGAAACACCTTTTATGTGGTTTTTAATGAAATACATTGTTTTATGGGTTTAAATAAAATACCACATGTGCTTTCATAAACCTTTTTAAATTAGTATTTCAATGAAAAGTCCAGTAAAACACCAACATAAAATTGTTCTTGGCTACACTTTCATTACAATTTCATAAATCTAACGGGTAATGTTATCTAACATCTCATTAAGTATTTGCATTAGTTATGGGTCATTGGGAACGGCATGCATGAGTTCATAATTTGGCAAACTAGGAAGATGAGATATGTGGCGCAAAGTATTCGGGCAGCCCGACGACACGAATCGAGGTGCCCTAATTCAGATGAGTTCCACGTGGTTTTGTGAGTTGAGACCAGGGATCTTGTGAAGATAGATACTACAGTCTCCCCCAGCTGTGGATGAAGTAAACATCTGTCCAGGCCCTGACAACACTCAACTTTGTTACTTCATTTTGTTACATTCACAGCCACAGGTAAGTTTGGAATACTTGTATGAAGTTTTGTTTTTTTAGCAACTGCATTTCCCCAAGAATATCAGTTCAGAAGGTTGTAGCTATCGAGCGTGCATCAAGTTGGCTAGCCTCAAGTGAAGTTCGATTCATGTTGTGTGCATGAGAATGATAACACTTTCTCCATAAGTAACGATGTTATCATGGGTTATCCTTAGCTAACCATTCCCGCATCTTAAAGTCGCAACCACGTTTCTTTGTGTAGTTGTCTCCGTGAACATTTCCCCAAATTCGACTTTTAACCATCTGACTACTGACAGCTCGCAGAGCAACAGTTGACTAATTAATTTAGCCAGTTAGCTATGTAGCTTCATAATAAATCATCACTGCTCAATAAACCGCGGCTTTTAGTTTATACATAATCCAGCGTGACTGTTAAAATGTTAAGGTTTAGTCCGAATTGGGTTTCCTTATCCCGTCACATGTCTAGTGAGTGATTCTAATCACAGCAAAGTTCTGGTAATTAGAAACCACGCGTATCGTTCTTCAGATGCATTCCCCCGCATTATCGATGTGCGTTTGTTTATTCTTTTGTATTGATGAGCCAGAGCGATTCTGCTGAAGCAGCTTGACTTTTTAGTCATTAATCATAGATAGCCACTAATCCAGTTTTTACACCTATCTTCTTTTTGGTGTTCTAGGGGAAAAGCCGATAAAGTCAGTCTTTCTACATCTGGTCAAATCAATCAGACAGTCCCCCAGACACATTCTCTCCTTGTCTCCCATACATGTTAATACATGGCACTGGTACTTCAAAATTGTTTTATGCTAATGAAACACCTTTAACTAAGACCACTATATTGGGCTTGCAACAATGACAACTAATTGGCGACCATGTTTTTTTTTATGGGTGGATAGGTCCCTAATGTGACATTTATATGACCAGATAGGCCTAATTTAAGTGCAGGCTGGGCTCGGTGGCTCTGGTAAAGGTCACCAATTCTTCACAACTAAGCAGACTCCCCGCACCACTGTGGAAACGGTGTAGGTCACATTTTCCATGCAATTAAATTGCTTCCTTATGAATAATAAATTCAAGTAATTTAAAAGCAATTTCATCCCGTCTCTATTACTTTGGGGCCTGGAGGGCCTTGTCCGTGTGAGATGTGTTGTCGGGGTAGTGTGCGTCTTAGTGGTGCCTCCTCCTGACCCTCACACAGTTGCCATGGCGGAGCGGGTGTTGGTGATAGGCAGCGGTGGGCGGGAGCATGCCCTGGCGTGGAAACTGGCTCAGTCGCCACACATCCAGCAGGTGCTGGTGGCTCCGGGGAATGCAGGCACCGCCAGCAGTGGGAAGATCTCCAACTCGGGTGAGTAAGCACTCTCATAAGGACCCACTGATTTACATGAACACAGAATAGTTGCATGACTCTCTCTCTCTCTCGTTGCATCCATCTCATACTCCAGAGGTGTCTGTGAGCAACCACTCCATTCTGGCCCAGTTCTGTAAGGATCATAATGTTGGCTTGGTAGTGGTCGGACCCGAGGTGCCCTTGGCTGCAGGTTGGTGCTTGTTTTTCTCCGTCTTTCTATTCGCATTACTCAGTGGTCTTATTCAAGTTGGAAAAAACAGTTGCTGAGCCAACAGTAATTTGATTTATGGTAAACCTATCTGCTTGTATTTCTCTCCCTGTTCCCTCCCTCAGGTGTGGTGGATGACTTGGTGGCTGCAGGGGTTCCTTGTTTCGGCCCCTCTGCGCGGGCTGCCCAGCTAGAGGCCAGTAAGAGTTTCTCCAAGGCCTTCATGGACCGCCACAACATCCCCACAGCCCGCTGGAGCGCCTTCACAGACGCCCAGGAGGCATGCAGCTACATCCGCCAGTCAGTACCACAGTGGGGGGCTGGGGCTTCCATGTGAAAAGCTTTGGGGGTAGAGGACTTTTATTGTGGTGGTTGAGAGAAAAAAAATGGTGTTTTGTTTTGCAGTTCAAAGGTTTTGAGAATGCTTCTGCCCATTTTCCCTCTTCCTAAAAATGATTTCAATAATATTATGGATTATTATGTTATTATGGAACTCATAATACTATGTTATTCAAACTGCTGCCAACCATGCACTTTGACCCCTCCTGTCCTGTGCCCCAGGGCCACCTTCCCAGCTCTGGTTGTGAAGGCCAGTGGCCTGGCTGCAGGGAAGGGGGTCATCGTGGCCCGGGACCAGGACGAGGCCTGCCAAGCCGTGCTGGAAATCATGAAGGTACGGACCTCTCCATCTCCATCTCTCGCTCTCACTCTCCCCCTCCATCTCTCTTTTCGACAGGAACTGTAACTCTCTCATGCTCTCCCCTTACTGTATTCATTTAGAGGAGATGGAAGATAGGATGGCTATCTCTCACTGGCGCACAGAGTCACTTCTCCCCCCTCGTTTGTCATTTTGGGAGAGGGTCTGAAATGGGCTCGTGTCCACCTCTGTGCCCCTAAACTGTTCCGAAGACTCCCGTTTGTCTCCTCCAAAGCGGACTGTCACCAGAATGACATCTGACTGCTCGTCACACGTCGGCTTCATAAGGAACACGTTCAGCTCGGGGAAAGTCGCTCCGTGGGGAATTTGGGAGAGAGAGAGCACTTGTCAGCTCCCCGACTCAACAAATCAATCTCCAGTTTGAAGATAGCGTGCGTGTGTGCGTGTGTGTGTGTTCTCTTTGGCAGGATAAAGCCTTTGGCGCGGCTGGGGAAACGGTGGTGGTGGAGGAGCTTCTGGAGGGGGAGGAAGTGTCTGTGAGTCATTCTACATTCTCTCGACCGTTCACTCTCTCTCTCTCTCTCTCTCTCTCTCTCTCTCTAATCCCCCTCTTTCTTCCCTCTCACCTCCCCTTTCCTGTCAAGTGCACTTGCAGGAAGGAAATATTCCTTATTTCTACAAATTACATCTTTACCTCTCATCGGCTGCTAGCGAGGGCCGTCCGAACGATCCCTTTCAGCTCAGAACGCGGGGACGTTCCGAGGATCAAAACAAATCACACCTATTTTGTATTTGCCGTTTTAACGCGCTGCGTCACAGAGGGCTTATTTGTTGACGTGATCGACTCCTGCAGTGCCTGTGCTTCAGCGACGGGACCACCGTGTCACCCATGCCCCCGGCCCAGGACCACAAGCGACTGCAGGACGGAGACCAGGGGCCAAACACAGGGGGCATGGGGGCCTACTGCCCCACCCCTCAGGTATACACACACACACACACACACGCACCATTCTGTATTCCTCCTCCCCGGATCCCTTCCCCCAGTGACGGGGCCGCTGGCTCACGTCCCGGTAAACGCAGGCTGTGTGTTTGGGTCTGTCTGCCCCTTCCTCATCCAGGTGTCTAAGGAGATGCTGCAGGAGATCAGGGAGGCTGTCCTGCAGAGGACTGTGGACGGGATGAAGGAGGAGGGCGCCCCCTATGTGGGTAAGTGAGGGCGAACAGACCCCCCCCACCCACTACCCCCACACACACACACATGGTCAGACACACAGATGAGGTGATACAGCTGCTCCTTCCTCTCTCTCGTCTCTGTACTTCATGGATGCCTTGTCTGGTGCTCTCTCTCTCTTTCTCTCTCAGGTGTGCTGTACGCAGGTCTGATGCTGACCAAGCAGGGCCCAAAGGTTCTGGAGTACAACTGTCGCTTTGGAGACCCCGAATGTCAGGTCCGTGAACTGTGTGTGTGTGTGTATGTGTTCTTGTACCCGAAGGTCCTAAGACTCCCATTCCGTGTCGTGGCAGGTCCTGATGCCGCTGTTGAAGAGCGACCTGTACGAGGTGCTCCAGAGCACCCTGCAGGGCCGGCTGGCCTCCAGCGCCCCCGTCTGGCAGGAGGACAGCTCTGCGGTCACCGTGGTCATGGCCAGCGCCGGGTACCCGGGCTCCTACAAGACGGGCGTTGAGATCACTGGTATGGGCTGACAAACCTCCGTCGCTAACCCTCACCCAGGCTGCTAGCGAGCTGCTAGCCAATAAGGGGCGTTGAGCCCACTGCTTTCCCGGGCGGCTCCCTGTGAAAAGGGGTTGCGCGCTCTACATCGTATCATTCTCAGCCCGAAGAAGTCCGGTTCCATCCTGCAATGCTGCGCAGGGTGGACACCGTGTCATGGGTTTGAGTCCCACACGCCCCCGCCGATTAAATGCGCTGTTTGTACGTCGCTTTGGATAAAAGCCTGTGCTTTATGAGCCTGTCGTCCTCCCATACGGCTGTCTGTGTGTGTCCCAGGCCTGTCTCAGGTGGAGGAGCTGGGGGTGCAGCTGTTCCACGCCGGCACGGCCCTCCGGCACGGCCTCCTGGTGTCCAGCGGGGGCCGCGTCCTGACGGTCACCGCCGTGAGGTCGTCCCTGGAGACGGCCCTGCACGCGGCCAATCAGGGCGTGGCTGCCGTGGGGTTCGCCGGCGCCGTCTATCGCCGTGACATCGGCCACAGAGCCATCGGCCACCTGGCCCCACACAGGTGTGTGTGTGTGTGTGTGAACGCTGGCTGAACACAGAGGGACACATGGAAGCACTCGACACCGTGTTACTGAGAGCCTGCCTCGAATCAGCTGGCTATGCTTATCATTTTCCAAGTACGCTTTAAAGATGAAGGAAAACCCAAGGTCAACGTTAGTTTGTCACTAGGTCTGTAGGACATTCATGTGCTTTGTGGTGTCTCAATCCAGTAGTGACGGTCTAAAACTGTTTAGCAATGAGTTTTGTAAGAAAGAAAATGTTCATATATTCCTGCTTTACCATTGTCTTGATGGAAGTATTGAGCCCGCCACCAAAATATTGTTCATACATGGACATGGAGTGAACATATTTGTGAGTGCATAGGGAATATTCTTTTTTGTTGAATGCTTATATTCCAAGGTAATCCAAGATAACTGGTCTGCTCATATCAACACTAAGGTACTGATTGGCAGTTGTTGACCTTTGACCTGTGCTGTCTCCACCAGAGGACTGACCTATAAGGACAGCGGAGTGGACATTGCCGCGGGCAACCGGCTAGTGGACCTGATCAAGCCCATGGCCAAGGCCACCTCTCGCTCAGGTAACTTCCTGTGTGGGAAGACATCTTTGTCTATTTAGCTGAATCATTCCTCTCTAGTGGACAGTCAGCGAAATTGCTCGGTTGGGGAGTGCAAAATTGGGTTATTTGTCTTGTCCACTTATCTTGGTTTCAAGGTAATTGGGTTACTGGCTGAAGATTTATTGTAGAGGCAGACCTTTTCAAATGTCCATAGAAACTACTGGAGACTAGGAACAGAGGAAGTCTTGATTCTATTTCTGTAGACACACAAAAACATTGACGCCTAGTAAGAATATGTGCACCTACAGTATTTACAGTCTGTGGGCAAATAGAAATAGCTGAAATGAATATCATTGAATTCCCGGGTGCTCAGACGTTGCGGTTTCTCCTCCTCTCCACCAGGGTGCAACGCTGAGCTGGGGGGCTTTGCGGGGCTGTTTGACCTGAAGGCGGCAGGCTTCTCTGACCCCATCCTGGTGTCCGGGACGGACGGAGTGGGGACCAAGCTCAAGGTGAGGAGAACATACCTGGACCTGCCATGACTGCAGTTTACATCCAGAGACAAGTCCTAACATCTTGACGTGTGAAAGATGGACAGATGGAGAGAGATGAAAGGATGGATAGATATATAGAAGGATAGATTAGCACACATGCATACATAGAAGGATAGATACTGTACAAAGGTGCATAGGTATATAGACGGATAGATGCATAGATGGCAGGATAGATAAGTGAGAGGAGGACGAACTGGTGAGGGGAGGAAGTCACGTGGCTCCGCGCGTCCTCTCTCTCTCTCTCCCCCCCCCCCCTCGTAGATCGCCCAGGCGTGCGAGCAACACGGCACCCTGGGCCAGGACCTGGTGGCCATGTGTGTGAACGACGTGCTGGCCCAGGGGGCCGAGCCGCTCTTCTTCCTGGACTACTTCTCCTGCGGGCGCCTGGACGTGGGCGTGGCCTCCTCCGTGATCGAAGGCATCGCCAAGGGCTGCGAGGTGGCGGGCTGTGCCCTGCTGGGTGAGGGGAGGGCACTGCTCCTGACACATGGGGTGAGAACTGGCCGTGTCGCTGTGGGCGTGTGCCAACATCTGACCGAATTGATTGCGTGTGTCCAGGCGGAGAGACGGCAGAGATGCCGGGCGTGTACGGCCCGGGGGAGTACGACCTGGCAGGGTTCTGCGTGGGCGCCGTGGAGCGGGCCTCCCTGCTGCCCAGGCTGGGGGACGTCTGCGAGGGGGACCTGCTGGTGGGGGTGGCCTCCTCCGGGGTGCACAGCAACGGCTTCAGCCTGGTCCGCAAGGTCCTGGAGCGGGCCGGCTTGGACTACCGCTCCCCTGCTCCCTTTGGGAGGGCCGGAGAGACCATGGGTGAGGAACCAGGGGATTTCATGACCTCCTGCTTGGTTATAGTTAAAGGAAGATCAATGGTTTGTTATTATTAGTCTACTGAGTTGCTGTAATTCCTGTAGATGATTGATCGTTGATCCCAAACCGATCCCTCTCCTCTGATTGGTCGTCTTGTGTTGATTGACAGGCGACGTGCTCCTCACGCCCACTAAGATCTACAGCCGGCTGCTCCTGCCAATCCTGCGCAGCGGGGTTGTCAAGGCCTACGCCCACATCACTGGGGGCGGGCTGCTGGAGAACATCCCCCGAGTCCTGCCTCAGGGCCTGGCCGTCGACCTCGGTGAGGAACACACACACACACGTGTGTGGGTTGAGATGGTTCTCCTTCACCACAATAGAACTGTCATCCACAATTTATATATTTACTGTGTGTGTGTTCTGTTCAGATGCGTCTCGCTGGAACATCCCCCCCGTGTTCTCCTGGCTCCACAAGGAGGGGGGTCTGAGCGAGGAGGAGATGGGCCGCACCTTCAACTGTGGCCTGGGTGCCGTGCTGGTGGTGTCCCCCCCAGACGCCCAGAGGGTCCTGCGCCAGCTGCAGGCCCAGGAGGAGGCCTGGATCGTGGGCTCTCTCTCCCACAAGCAGCCCGGTGAGACCAGGAACACGGAGGGCTCTGGACCTTCAACACTTTCAGCAACATTCAGCCATTACAAGAGCACAGCCACTGTTCAAAGACTAGTTTTGAATCGTCTAAGATTTGGGGGTTGTTTTCGCTTCAAATAAGCGCTCATCTCCTCAGCCTGGTGTAGGTAGAGCTGCATGTGAACTGGTGTCGGGGTGTTTCTTGTCCCCGTGTGAAGGAGCGGACGCGGTGGTGGTTCGAAACCTGGCCCCCAGCCTGCGCGTGCCCGGAGCCCAGCCCTGCGGAGACCTGGGGGGGCGGCAGAACGGGGCGGCCCACGGCGACAGCGGCGCCACCCGCAGGAGGACCAGAGTAGGAGTCCTCATCTCCGGCACAGGTCTGTGGACGTGTGTGTGTTTCTCCTCGTTTTGATTCTACGTTGATTCCGTCGGCTCGTGTTGACGTGTCTGCGTCCAGCCGCGTCCTAGCCAGTGCAGTGATGGGTTGGGCCAGCGAGTGTTCTCACCCCGAGTTGTGTGTCCGCCTGGCTACCAGGCACCAACCTGCAGGCCCTGATGGAGCAGGCCAGGCGTCCTTCCAGCTCGGCTGAGATCGTGGTGGTCATCTCCAACAGGCCCGGGGTCCTGGGTCTAAAGAGGGCCTCTCTGGCCGGCATCCAAACCCGGGTAGGTGTCTCTCCTCCTGGATGCTGCCTGGGCTTCACCCATCCAGGCCAGACACCTCGGTGTCTCCTCCACGGCCTGGTTTGGGGGCTCAACGTTTGGTTTGTGCCGCGGGTCAGGTGGTGGATCATAAGCTGTACGGCAGCCGGGCGGAGTTCGACGGCACCATCGAGCGCGTGCTGGAGGAGTTTGGGGCGGAGGTGGTGTGTCTGGCCGGCTTCATGAGGATCCTCACGGGAACCTTCGTCAAGAAATGGAACGGTGAGACTGTTCGAAGCGGGCCTTCCTCACCACGTTTCTCCCACATAAACTGCAGATATGTTATAGTTGTGTGTGTTTTGTATTGTGTCTCTTTTTTTCATGCAGGTAAACTGCTGAACATCCACCCCTCCCTGCTGCCCTCGTTCAAGGGGGTGAATGCTCAGAAGCAGGCTTTGCAGGCCGGGGCGCGGGTCACTGGCTGCACCGTCCACTTTGTGGCTGTAAGTACGGACCGCATCAGACATGTAAACATCAACTAGATATCTCCATAGAAACCCTGTGGTATTCTAGCCTTACTAATTTATAGTGTGGATGGGCAACAATGTTAGTCTACCTTGGCAATCCAGGGCGTGGAGCCCAAACTGCATTATCAGATTTGACAGGACAGCCAAAACAAATGTTGCCCAAAGCCCCACTTTTAAGTGTTAAGCCTTTCTGTTGTCTTGTCTTTGCATAACAACCTATGGGTCATCATTTAGTTGTACCCTATTGGGACTGACAATTTGATACAGAATACCCATTTTTCACCCAACATGGCCCCTACACCCCTATGACCAAGTCCTCGAAACACTATCAGTTCTTATTCTTAAATTTCCCACTTCTCTCTGTGCAGGAGGAGGTCGACGCTGGGGCCATCATCGTGCAGGAGGCGGTGCCCGTCCTGGTGAGTGACACCGAGGAGAGCCTATCAGACCGCATCCGGGAGGCGGAGCACCGGGCCTTCCCTGCAGCCCTGGAGCTGGTGGCTGGAGGGGCGGTGAGGCTGGGGGAGGACGGCCGCATCGCCTGGAGCACGGCCCCTCTGGGCTAGACCAGAACCCGCCTCCCCTCCCTCCAGACCACTGGCCTGAATACCAGCTGAGCCATTAGAACCAGTGGTTCTGGTCCAACCAGTTCCAAGATGAATCTGCACAGCATGCAAATGGATTTAGAATGTGACAGAATGTTTTGCTTGTATGTAGTTGTGCCGAGGCTGCCTCAAAAACGATGAACACAACAATAACGATGCTGTACCTGTCAGTGTTTACAAGGTGGCTTCAACAGTTTTGCAATTCCAAAGCTGTTAGTCAGCCTACCTGGGACCAAACATGATTATTTTCTTCAAGCTGTTTTCCCTCATATATATACACAAATCCCATTTGGACCATTGTTATAAAATGTCATACAAATTGTCGTACAAATCGATGAATTCCAGTTGCAACTGCGATTTTGCTATGCTAGTAAGAATAACATTGTAGTTGTAATGTTTTGTTATCATGGATTGGGTCTCTGCCTGTTTACACTGTAACACTAAATAGTTATGTGGAAATGTGACTTTTGTGTCCTTGCATTAAAACTTGCACTGTTGAATTCAATAGTCAATTTTTGTTTAATATAAAAGATTTCATTCTCACAAGGGCATTACTCAACAACAAAAAAAACGTGGAAAAGAGATTAAGCACAGTAAATCTGTTTGATCAGAGCATGTTTTTTTTGTAACCCATGGCAGTGCAAGATAACCTTGGGAGTCACGGCCACATTGACAGACTTCTAAATTCTGAACACAACATTCAGTGGTCCAGCCCGCCACACTTATCCTGTTGCGGCTCGGTTTGAAGGAGTGGGGGTGGAGCCCAAGGCCAAGGTCACGTATGGAAGCGTAGCACAGAGAGGCTCTCTCTCCCAGCTCTTCTAGACAGACAGGACGCCCCCTGCAGGCCAGCCTCTGCCAGCACACTGATGATTTCCTCTAGGGGCAGAGAGGGCAGTTGTGACTACAACCACTCGACAATGAGAGCCAGACGATGGAATCGCGCTGTATGAATCTCTTCAAGTAAAACGTACCTGGGTTATTCTCTGCCACAGTGACCAGGTAAAATAGACCCTTTTTAGATAGAAGCTGAGGAACGAGGGGGAAAACCCTGTCCATGACCTCCCTGCCCCGCTCACCACCAGCCCAGGCAGCCTCAATGCCCCGGCTGCCAACCTGCAACACGCATGGCATCATCAAACAGATTTTCTATAAAAGCACTCTGTGTCAAAACTGCACTGTGTGACCCGGTAGTCGGCCTACCTCCTCCGGGGGGGTAACTACATAGGGAGGGTTGAACAATAGAACGTCAACTTTTCCACTCAGCCTGGGCAAGAGAGTGTCCACCTGGAAGAGATGCACTTGATGTCAAGGTGCATCTGTGAGTTTGTACTCGGTGAGTGTGAGAGAGGGAGAGACAGTCTTACCAAATCAGTGATTACAGGCTGTAGACAGACTTTGTTACAGAGGGAGGTTTCCATGGTGCACTGGGCTGCTGCAGGGTTCACATCAGTACAACTGTCCACAATAGACAAATTGGTCACTTAATGTTAAACCCATAATAAAAGATTCGTTGTACAAAGTCCAAGCTACTCGTTACTTCTAGACATGCGCACACATAACTTACATGTATAGAGACGCAGGTCCAACTACCGATGCCAGGAAGGCAGACACCACCCCAGAGCCGCTGCCTACCTCCAGACAAACAGTGGGGCTTTGAGACATACAGTTAAAATGAATTAGCTTTTGATGTCTGATTTTGTTCATGAGTAAGACATTTTGCAAGGGTGGGTCTCACCTCATCTGTTTCAGCTTCTCAGCGTCTTGCTCCAAAGCATCAATGAGCAGAAATGAATCCTCTGCTGGCTCGTAGACGTCGATGAAGGGACCTCGTCCCGCATGAGAATATAGGGGTGTCGGATACATCTGGAACGGAACCCATACACACAGCGGCTGTAACATGAAGACACGTTATGTGATAATCTTGTAGCCGTAGGAAGATATGCAAACATTAATACTTCTAGTTATTCCACTATCTGTAACGAAAATGCAACAACTTGACGTAAGGTTCATACACATAAGACAAATACCTACAGCAGACTGGCAGGTCTGTTGACAAAAACCATACAAGCACATGGGGATGTGTAAATTGCACTTCCGCGTCACGTTGCTGCGAGATGTTTTGTGGGATTTGTAGTTCAAGTTCTCAAAAATAAATATGATCGTTTCAGTACAGACCCCAATTACCCAGGAAGAACTCAACATTGGTCTCACACCTACAATATCTAATAGACCTAGTTCTACCCTAAATTACTGTTTATTTTCCTTAAACATCTAAATCATATCTAATTGACAATTATCTAATCCTGCAGCTGGAGCAGCTAAAAAAACTGTTTCTTGAATCTTCCAATGTGACCAGAGAGCATTTTCGAGTGAAACCCCAGCAAGCACACAACATTGAAACAGTTACAGTGCAAAGGAGGACATGGTAAAATGACAGTCAGTACAGTTGTATGACACTGACCCAGTTGCGGTGTCCCTGTCCCCTCAATCTGTGTCCCTGTCCCCTCAATCTGTGTCCCTGTCCCCTAAATCTGTGTCCCTGTCCTCTCAATCTTGGTCCCTGTCCTCTCAATCTGTGTCCCTGTCCCCTCAATCTGTGTCCCTGTCCCCTCAATCTGTGTCCTTGTTCCCTCAATCTGTGTCCCTGTCCCCTCAATCTGTGTCCCTGTCCCCTCAATCTGTGTCCCTGTCCCCTCAATCTGTGTCCCTGTCCCCTCAATCTGTGTCCCTGTCCCCTCAATCTGCACTGTGACTTGGTGGCCTCTGTCATAACCCAGAATTCGCGGTTTTACATTTTAACAATGTCTGAATTATAGACAAGACAGGGACCCATAAAAACATGGCAGTAAAACCATTTATTTTGCACGCACCGAGAGATAAGGCAAACAAACTTGTTTTTAATTTTGAGACTCCCGGGTCCCCAAAACAGTTTAGGATTTATGGGACCACGCACCCCTAGATCAGAATCTGTGGAGAAGGCTTTTCTTTGGCCAAGTTTAAAAACAGCAGACATTCTGCCCAGGCGTAGACCAGTAGACAGTGTTGTGATGCTTACGTCTCCACAGCGCCTTACTGTGACACCCAATTAAACCTCAATCGTAAAATGTATCTCGTGTCATGTTTCATTGGTTTGTTTGCTGCCCGTTTGGTTGACTATTTTGCTTCCTAACAAGGCTTGGGCATCACTCATAAACTGGCATACCTCAAATACAGACAACACAAATTTGTATTAAACTTTAATTGCAGCTTTTAATGCTTTTTCTTGGGACTTCATCAATGTGTAAATATTGATGATGCTGTTATTGGGCGAGAGTCTCAGCCTGTGTATCAACTGCCACTTGGGGGCAGCATTCATCTATAGAAAACCCATCTACTGTGAGCACCTTTCACAGTATCTTACCCTTTCTGTAGCCTCTGTGTATTATGTACTGTATATGTGTCATATGAATGCCAGAACTGTAAGGCCACATGGTCTACCTACCTTGTCAAGTAACAAAGGTAGGCCATTACAATGACACATTGTACTGGCCTATGATATATTACATATATTCTACAGAAGAGCCAAAGTAACATAAATGGAGTGTACAAAATGCAGCCATGTTTGTAGGGGAGGTATTTGGCCATTCTGCCCATTGTATATTGTTATATTTCTCTATGGTTCATATACGTATTTTACCGACACAGTAAATGAATGATCCTAAAGTGATAGAAGTACTTTGTCATGCTTTTTCTTTTAATCCGATGAAATCCCACCACTCTTTAGTCAGAATGGGTTGATATACTGTCCCATTCCCAATGCAGTGTGACATTTGAGCACAACAGCATGCTGATAAATAAACAAGTTATTTACTGACTGGATTACTACTGTATAGAATGTCTGAGTAGATGGGTGAAAATAAGCCTTAAGCCTGCAGACTTTTCCTGAATGTTCCGTTCCTTTTCCCCCTCCTCTCCACCATCCTTCTGCACAGTCTGAAGCCTGGAGACCAGGCCGCTGACTGACACCTTTATGAGTGAAGATTAGCAGGATTTAGACAACTGGCACTGTTCTGCTCCTTCTACTCTCAGCCAAGGAACCAAGAGGGTATCTCGCGGCAGTCATAGGCTTTGTTGTTGAGGACAGTCTGCTGTGACATGTGACGTAACGGCACGTTCAGTTCTCGCCTCTCTCTCTGAACTGAAGGTTTTGTGACTTTGGGACAAGCTGTTTAGATGGTGCAAGTATGCAGCTCTTGCTCAGTCGATGACATTGTTCGACCACTCGAAGGACTTCTCGAAATGGCATGTAGTTTAGGCTGGTCAGGAAGGGGATGGGTTCATTTGGGGGATTTTCCAACCGCCTGGAGGGTTATCTGCATTAATGGAACAGAAGACACAGATGACTCCTGGTCCACAACCTGTGTCGCATAAGAGCCTCACATTTATGGTGGAATGGAGGTACAAGTTGTTGTGGAAATAGCAATTTAGCTCCCCATTCTCTATAGGGCTCTTACACACATGACTGGTGCTCTGCTGAGGTACTGGGGTGACTTGGGGAGCTCATGTCAGCCCACGCGACCCCGTGACGGTTCCTGGACAGGTTGGTTCCTATGCACGCAATACGCGGCGCTCTCCTCATATAAGTCGTTGCCACGTCAAGAGGACAGGCCGCTGAAAGGTTCGCCGTGTTTGTGAGTGCCGCATCGGAAATATTCCAATCATTTTCTCGCACTTGCTTTTTTTAGTTTATGGTTGCACAGGCCTTTTTTTCCGGATCGCACCACAAACGGACTGACCTGGCAGGAGGAAAGGGTACAAGCGCTTTTTTTCTGATAGAACGCCCGCTTCGCCCTCGACAGAGAGATGGTTTGTATTGCCGACAATTATGGCCATCTGACTACCATAGTGGCTCCATCCCCATGATCCGAGCACAGCAGAAAAGCGAAAATGTGATGTATTCAGGAATGGATGCGAGAGATATCAAGATTTATAGGACAGAATCAGGATTTATCACCCCCTCCAGCCCCCTTTTCTTTACTTTGCACCAGTCAAAACACTGTCAAGAGAGGGAGTGAGGACAAGAGCGAGATAGGAGGAAATAAGGCTTGAGTGAGGTGATCAAACAGATTTGAGTGTTCAACTACGATATTTATCACCCCTTTGGACACACTGCTAGCATAAAAGAGCTGCGTGCCTGCCACGCACGAGGCCAGTTAAGTGTGTGTATGTGTGTGTGTGTGTATGTGTGTGTATGTGTCGGTAAGCTAGCACGGGACCTGTATTTTGCACATACTGGGAAGAACAGCTGCAGCTTGTTAAAGTCAGTCTTGCATTATACTGAAGATGTGAAAGAGAGAAGCGAGGGATGAGGAGGGGAAGAGAGGAGAAAGTGGAAGCACAGGGAGAGCAGGAGAAAAGAGGGTGGGGGGGAGAGAGAAATGAGGAGGCACACTGAGAGCCCCAGAGAGAGAGCGGGCGGAGAAGGGAAGGGTGGGACGGGGGGGACGGGGACGGGGACGGGGGGGGGGGGTGTGTTCACATAAACAGCAGATTTGGCCTACATTCAATAAATAGGATTTGGCCTACATTCAACAAAGGGTCCAAAAAAAACAAAACGAGAACTCATGAAAACAAGTTTCACTCCTACTCATGTGTAGGAGTAGGCCCTCGGGCTTGTTTGAAGGTAATTCTCAGGCTCACATGAAGGCCTCACGTTGGCCTCACGTGAGTGTGTGTATGTGTGTGTGTGTGTGTCTGCACCCTAGCCAGAGGTAGTAGGTCACCCGCAGCAGGTCTTTTCTCCATTATCACCTCACACCTCCACACTTCCCTCAGGCCTTCCATAATCCAGCCCAGCTTCTGGCCCAGGGGGCCCAACAGACCCACACATGAGGACCTTAGGCTATCATGACTGATTTGTTGCTGGAAGTCAGGATATAGTATAAGCGCACCAGAACCAATTCATCCATTCATTCATGAAATCATTAGATTAAGGGGTCCACAAGGCAATGACGTGAGCAACGAGTTTATGAACCCATTATGTGTCGCAGTTTTTTTCACAAGCTGTTTTTTCACAAGCTGTTTTTTTTATAGATAGGGTGTCAGTGACAGGCCCAGCAATGGTCTTGCAGTGTCACACAACGTAAACACAGTTCCTGTCACGGAGTGGGATTTGTTCTATGTGTTTTAGACAGTGTTTTTTGCATTAGTGGTTGGGGAGAGACTCTCCCTGGGGAAGTGTGCTGGGTCAGGGAGACAGGGTTGGGGTGGTGGGGTGAGAGTGTGTCTGTGTGGGGGGGGGGGGGGGGGGGGATGGGGGGGGGGGTCTCTCCCAAGGCCCTGGCCTTTTCCCAACCCCATAATGCAGCAGCTTAACCAAATCCAAGCAACCAAAATGGCATTTAGAACTCTGACCCTCCCCAGACAGCGAAATATGTGTGTGGTGTGTGTGTGTGTGTGAGAGAGAGAGAGTGTGTGTGTCTACAAGGTAGCCCAGAGGTAGTAGGTCACCCACAGCAGGTCTTTTCTCCATTATCACCTCACACCCCCACTCCTCCCTCAGGTCTTCCTTAATCCAGTCCAGGTTCTGGCCCAGGGGCCACAACAGGCAGGCCCAGGCCCAAGGAGCTTAGATTCCCAGTTCCCCAGTGTGTCTGACAGATGTACTGTAGCCTGTATCCTCAGTAAAGGCTACCGTGACCACACATGATCAAGAGGGAGGGTGGAGCCACACTCCAATGTTCCCATAGAGGTCAGAAGTGGTTCCGCTGGGGTTGAGAATGTGCTGTGCCCTGATGCACTGCTGAATCAGGTCGGATCGTTCTGTTCCCTGCACCCTCTCCTCCTTCCCCTGCTGCCAGAGCCCGCTCCAGGACCCTACCAAAAAAACTAATTGGCTTTTAGACTCTGACGAAGCACATTTATGAATGCTATTTCAATTATTCGAACCCTTACCCTCTTCAAGACTCTTTCTATCTTGCTCTCTACCTTTCTCTCTCCCTTTCTCTCTCTCTCTATCTCTCTCTCTCTGTCTTTCTCTCTTTCCTCCTTTGTGAAGTCAGTCTATTGTAAGTCTGGTTAGGAGTTCCTGACATGGTTTGTGTGTAGACTTCGCTCAGCTTTAATGACCGCTGGTAACATTTACATTTACATTTAGTCATTTAGCAGACACTCTTATCCAGAGCGACTTACAGTAAGTACAGGGACATTCCCCCGAGGCAAGCAGGGTGAAGTGCCTTGCCCAAGGACACAACGTCAGTTGGCATGACCGGGAATCGAACTGGCAACCTTCGGATTACTAGCCCGACTCCCTCACCGCTCAGCCAACTGACTCCCAGCATTAGTCTCCAAGAACAGGATCCTCCTTAGACAGGAAGCAGACAACAGGTTGGACACTCGACACATGTCTGCCAATGACCACAATGAAGACTCAAATACTTCCTATTATTGTGATTAATAAGATAAGACTATCAATCCCATAGGGAAATTGATGATAATATTCATATTATTGTGATCTTTACCAGGATTTTTCTCCACAGCATTAAATATGCTGGTTTCTCTCTTTATGCTGTAGATGAGTGAATTTTACATTCCTTTTCTGACTTTTTAGGTCAATACCTAAATTGCGATTGCTTTGGTGCGCAATTAAAGATGTGATAAGCTCAAGGAAAGACATGTTCAAGTGATGTTTCGTGTTAAGAAATGTCTTGCCCCATAAACGATTTAGAAGTTGTGGAGGGGATGTCGCAAATGGAGTACATGTGCACGAGTAGTCTCCATGAGTCACTGTAATCACGCCATACAGTGAAGGTTTCACACACGTGTTAGACAGGGTTTTTTTTGTTTTGTGGAAGTCATTATGGCAAAAGCTCAATTAAAAAACTGACTCACAAGGGTAATTTAGGGCTAAGGAAAGGAAACGGAGGGGAAATGGTGCCTAAAACACATGCACACATCCAAAAAGGCTCTAATGGTATATAGGCTGAATACAGCGTGGTATTGCCAATGGGACATAAAATGTTATTGTCATGGGATGGTCCAATAAAAAGCACTGTGTACTCTTAAAGATCAACCATAATCAAGTCTACCTACAACGGCGATGAGCCAGGACAGAGCTCAAATATAGAGAATTAGCTGAGGTGGCCAAAGGTTTAAATCACCAAATACTGCATGTCGAAACACACACACACACGTACACACAGGAGATGCATTTTATTGGATGAAGCAACTTGAGGCAGGTTTTACGGCGTGTTTTGCCGAGTAAGGCTTTTCCTCTGTGGCGTGTTGTTGTGGTCTGTGGTCGTGTTGATTTGGGTTCCAGCCTGGTCCGGGACCTATAGCGAGACTCCCGGGGCACAACATGTGCAGGCCAAATGTGGCCCCAATGAACGAGGAGCAGGGCGCTAAAGCAGAAAGCTGCACTCTACCACAGCTTAGCTACATCTCGTAAAAAAAATCCTGAGGAAAAGGAGTGAGGACTCCTCCTCCCTCCCCCCCGCCCTCCCCTGCCTCCCCCCCCAACTTCCCCCAGCACAGCCACCGACCCCAGCTCCAGTGAGCTCCAGTGGGCAAAAAGCTAGCAGGGATGCAGAAGGTTGCCTGTGTCGTCTTGCGCAAAGACTTGCCAGTTCTCACAGCTCGCTAATCTGATTCCCCCACACAAAACGCGTGGGTACATTTGCGCCGCCAAACTTAGTCCGCTTAATGAACATGCGCCCTCCTCCACAGCCATTTCTTTCACCGGATAAAAATGTCCGATGGGCCGGCCTGCCTTTTTCTCTGGAGCGTGAATGCACACTGGCCGCCTCAGAGCCCTGGCTACCTGTCCTGTTCCTCTGACGTACCGCATCAGGCCATTGGCAGCGGGGATCGTCTATTTCTGGCTGGCCTCTCAGGGGGAGGAACACGCCGGTGACTTTCCACCCCCGAACGAGCCGGGTCAGCAGCTCCCCCCCCCCCCCCCGCTGTGTGACAACGTCGCCCGACCAAAGCAAACACGGGCGAGCCGTCGGGCGGGAACTGCGGGAGAGAGAGGGAGGCCTTTGGTGCTGCTCTGTGACTCCAGTGTGACCACCCCAGTGCCCAGAATAGCACTGGCTCTCCCAGTATAAAGAGCCCATTCACACACTGTCACACACTCCTCTCCATCACCTTCTACTGTACACACACACACACATACACACACACACACACACAGTAGGCAGGTCTTTTTCCACTATTTGCATACAACTGCAAGGTCGGTGGATATGGGACATTTTGAAGATTTTCTCGAAAAGGGTCGGTGCCAGACCTCAGATGGATGTCATGATTGATGAGATTGTCACCTGACGAACCTCAGGCTTCTTTGAGTGTCTGGGTGCACGTGCTTGTGTGTGTGTGTGTGGTGTGTGTGGGTGCGTGCGTGCGCCCACTTTATGAATGTGCATATAATGGTATTGCCTGGTTGCACGTGCCCTGCTTGTGTTTGTGTGTGTATGTCCCGCGATGATCAATGACTCTCTAGTCTGAAAGCACGCCGTGGTTCCACAATCCCACTGCAATTAGGCCTCTGTCCCACTCTGGGGAGCTGGAGCCAGGCCTTCCAGAGCCGACGAAAAAAACCACAATGAGCCAATTGTGAGGCTGGGCCGGTGTGAGGGCTTTGAAACGAGGCCAAAGTGATCATTTTGTCGGCAAGGGTAAGAGGATTTCTTTTTTTTTAAGAGTACCTATTTGCCTTCCCGAAGGGTTGGGATCGTGCGATGTGGCGGCGTAGGGTTGGGAGTGATTTCCTGGGCTTGGAGACTGAGTCTCTCCACCACCTCTTCTCTTCCTGGGCTTGCTCCATTCCACACAATTTCACATGCTGACAGGAGTGTGTTTTGCTTGAGCGGGTGGGGAGTGTGGCTTTGTCTGTCCGTCTGTCAGTGGTAGAGCGCTTTGTGCGTGTGTGTGTGTGTTTGTGGGAAGGGGTGTCCTGTCTGTAGGTCTGTCTCATGTCGGGGGGCGGTCTGGCTGGTCTAGCTGTGGGTTTTACAGGAAGCGTTGTCTCATGAGTTCTCTGGATCCGAAAGGCCTTGGAGCCTCCAGAAGCTTGTCACAGAACTTAGAATGATAGTTTGCGCCCAAAACTCTGAAGCTGCGCAAGACATGCTCAGACCTCAAAAATGGTCTGATGCAGAGATGGATCTACAACCCAGGGACATCTGTTGAATAGATAGGCCCACAGCACAGCGGTTCTAGATCTATCGGAGATTGAAAATGTAGGTGATGCGTGATTCGAGTTTACAGTTTCGATGCCCAGTTGTTTCGAATCGACAGCCCTCTGTTCTGATGGACCCAGAGCAAATGTGTCATGACGTTGGCTTTAGATACTGAACCATCTAAACATGATGCCCAGCCTTGTGATCTAGTGATGATCCTTATGATCAGTGATCACACACTAACCATCCCTGACCACACTGGCCCTCCCATGACCACTGGCCATGCCTGACCACACAGAGACCATCCCATGATCAGTGATCACACACTAGCCCTCCCATGACCACTGACCATCCCTGACCACACGCTGGCCCTCCCATGACCACTGACCATCCCTGACCACACGCTGGCCCTCCCATGACCACTGACCATCCCTGACCACACGCTGGCCCTCCCATGACCAGTGACCATCCCTGACCACACACTGGCCCTCCCATGACCACTGACCATCCCTGACCACACACTAGTCCTCCCATGACCACTGACCATTCCTGGCCACACGTTGACCGCACAAGGATCCTGCTCCAAATACACACTTCCAGCCTCCATAGGATCAAGCTAAGACTGACTCCCCCTCCCCAGACCCCATACTTGGTGGGCCTGGGAGCCACTGGTCCCTGCATAGCACAGGGGGTTTCACAGAGGAAAGGGCTTGTGGAGGGTTGGGGTAATGTGTGCTTATCCTGTTGTAACCACACTGTTGATCCTCCGCCAGGTGGGTCAGGTGTGAGGCAGCAGCCACACACTGCCACGACTGGAAACGGAGAGAAGAGGAGAAAGGAAAAAGAGAGGGAGGGAGGGAGGGAGAGAGAGAGAGGTAGGGGGAGATCGAGAGAGGGAGGGCGAGAAAGAGAGAGAGGGGGGGAGAGAGAGATAGAGAGGGAGGGAGGGAGAGGGAGAGGGAGAGAAGTGGAGAAGGGAGAGGGAGGGAGGGAGGGAGGGAGGGAGGGAGAGGTAGGGGGAGAGGGAGAGAGGGAGAGAGGGAGAGAGAGAGAGAAGTGGAGGACGAGGAGAGTTAGGTCACTGGGGCTGTGCTAATGTGCCTCACCTCCACACTGGATGGATGGCTGTGAAAGGAGGAAGATAAGGGGGGCGGAGGAGGGTGGGGGGGGTGGTCTCGTCTGGGTTTATTTTCCCCCTTCCCGTGGGGAAGCCTCTCAGCTTGTCAGGGAAATCTGGTCACGTTTTAGAGAAAGAAGAAAAAAAAAAAAACAAGGCCACGGTATGAAAACAATTGTAAAACGCTGAGGCGGACATTTTTCGGAAACTGGAAATATCTGCTATGTACGGTTATAGGAGGGGGTATACTGTGTGTGCACGTGTGTGTGATAACCACTAGCAGACGTGATCCAGATGTACTGCACTGAGGACCATCTGGACACCTACGTCTCCGCTCCAGAGATGGCCCCAGGCCAAGTCCAGGTGATCTCCCCGGCTCCCCCTGCCCTCCTTCTCATATTTGCTTTCATTCCAACCTTCTCACCCGTGGCACTTGAGACTCCTAATCCCGACGTTGGATCAATACTTTGGAGTTTCGCTGCAGGATATCTTGGATGAGGTCACCTCAGAGCCCTGGGATCGGATTTGACTTGGATAATCTGGTGGCTGCTGTATTTACCCTCCAAATCATTTTAGCATGTTAGCTTACTGGGCTGATCTCCGGGCTTAGCGTTGCATTCTTCCACCACACAGGTCCACCCACGCACCAAGGAGCTGAGATCTGAACCGAGGTAGATGCGACCGGGTCAAAGAGTTCCCTTAAATATTATGCGCCTCACGGCTCTAAGATGAGTCTGACCTAATTCATTAGAAGCTGTCAGTCAGGGAAAGTGGAGGAACTAGGCCGCTTTTTTTGCGGCCCCAAACTCAACTCAAAGTCTCCATAGAAACGACGTTTCATGTCAAGAAGTCAGTCGTTGCAAGTTTCAGGCTATTAAAGTCTCAAGTTTCTTTGCCCTTTGTAGGGACATGACTGGCACATTTCAGTTCTTTGGTCCTGGTCCTCTGGACAGTTTCTCTGTGGCTCCTCTAGTGATCAACTCCCTGTGATACATAAGTAATAATCTTTTGGGAGCTACCATTCTTATCAACTATATCCAAATGAAGAATTGAATAATCCTGAATAATAAAATAACCTAACAACTAAGAATAACTTAAACTAAGAGGAACAACTATCTGTATGTGTACATACCAACTATGTTTACATCCAACCGACATAAAAAAACGATCTGTAAACAGTACTGTAAACAATCTGTATACACTGTACGTTTCAATGATTTAGCTGTCTCTTAAAATACTCTTTGTTGCGTTTGAACAGTAGCTGGATCCTTGTTGGATGAGAACAGAAATGCTGTCTTCCCCTTCTGTGGTCACGTCTACTCTTGTGTGACCAAGTTGCTTTTTTCCCTGTGAGGATGTCTAAAGGATGTCTAAATCCCAATGCCACAGTGTTATTCCAGTCAGCCCTGGAGAATTTGGGCAGATCTTTGCCAGACCTTGGACACAGTGTGGATGGTTTGGCCAGGTTATATGAATGCAGGTTAGTTTTATTAATACAGCACTAACCCCCGTCTCATAGCGATACTGAGCCAGTCATTCCCACACATCTCTTCCTGGAATAGCTGCTGGGAGTTTCAATCACTGTCTGAGTGTGTGCGTGTGTGTGTGTGTATGTGTGAACGGTTTGTGTGTCTGATAGTGTGCGTGTGGGCGTCTGATAGTATAGCTGATAGTGTGTGTTTGTGTGTCTGATAGGGCGTGCGTGTGAACTGTTTAGGTGTCTGATATCGTGCGTGCGGGCATCTGAAAGTATGTCTGCGTGCGTGTGTGTAATACCATGTGTGTGTTTGTCTATCTATGGTGTGCGCGTGCGTGTGTTGCCTTTTCATAACAGCGGAGAGGGGCGGTTCTGTGGCTGGTTGAGCAGGAGCACCAGTGAGCTCCAGAAGTGATGGCACTGATATCTCACCGCGCCATGGGGCCTGGTGCCTCAGCCTGTGGTCTGGAACTGGCATGACTGGGGAACACGCCGCAGAGACAGCCCATAAACACAGGGCCGCCGCCAGCACGCGCCATGCCAACGCCTGCCACCGCAACTGCCGCGAGTGACCCTCTGCAAAAACCTACACCCCCACACACACACGTATCGGTTCAGACCTGCCTGCAGCGGATGAGGCAGGGTTTGCAGTTACAGATGTTCAGACCCCTTTCTATGTGCTTTTCACAAGATTTATTGTTTACTTTTGAATTCAGCAAGGCACTTGGCTCACCCGGGGCAAGATGGCGCAATGTGTTGCTGAAACTCGACCCTATGTTTGACTCGTCTGACGTCCACAGATAAAATGTGGTGGTAACATGACGGCGTGTGAGGGAACTGAACTGTGACAGGGATTTTCCCCAAGTCCGGTAAACACCCCTGCCCCAGGAAACGCACAGTGAAGCAAAAATGGAAACGTTTTCAAGGGTAACAGGAAGAAAAAAATGGACTTTTTCGAAAATAAGACCATTTGAAAACAGCTATGAGTCAAATGGTGCAGTCCCCTTTCATCCATGTCAAGCTGTTGTTTGACAGTTGTTTCCTCCCCCCTTTCGTAGCGTTGACCATCACTCCTGTGAACCGCCCTCACAGGACTAGTTGGAGTGCTCGGTGTCTGTCTGAGGGGAAGGCTGTGGGTACGGAGGGGGGGTTCGAGGGTTCTAGTGAAGAGGTTCTCGAGGTTACAAGGGTCATTTAGTCTGGCTCCACTTGGGAGGCGAGAACTTCAACCATCCAACTACCCAAACATCAATCACAATACTCCGTATCATTACAACATCCACTCCCACGACACCAGTCATCGGTTTGAGCTGGAACTGAAACAGCGGACATTCTTCCGTGAAATGTTGAGTATATCTCGTTGTTACATGCACTCATTAGATTATCTGATAATAAAAAAAAAAAACTTGCATTAATAAGCATAGCTATCATGCTGTGTGATCTCAGATATGCATTCTTGCCTGTTGCCACAGTACATGTGTAGGTAAACATTTGAAGCAAAGACCTAAATGTTCCAAGTCTGCTGTAATGTGCATGTTTGTGTGCATAGTGTGTAGCGTGGGGGGGGTCAGAGAGTGGAGAGGAGGCTGGACTGGGCTGTATCCTGATGCACGGGCGCACCAGGGACCCCACACTGGCTAACCAGGAGCACATGGCCAGTGGAACCAGAGCCCTCTCACTTTCCCAAAACATAATTAAACATAATAGAATTCCTGACCTAGTTTTTTTCTCTCTCTCTCTCTCTCTCTCTCTCTCTCTCTCTCTCTCTCTCTCTCTCTCTCTCTCTCTCTCTCTCTCTCTCTCTCTCTCTCTCTCTCTCTCTCTCTCTCTCTCTCTCTCTCTCTCTCTCTCTCTCTCTCTCTCTCTCTCTCTCTCTCTCTCTGCGAGTGCTAGGGCCGACTAGGGGCCACGCCTCAGACGGGGCTTCTTTGAGGATTAAAAACCGCTGCAACCCTCCCCCTCCCCCCACCCCCACCTCACCCACAGACCTCCGCCACCCCGTCCCCGAACTGCGAACATGGCGGGGCCAGAGTCCAGAGTGCCCCTGCGCAGCCCGCGTGTTCCCTGCCCTCGTCTCCTCACGTCCCCCCATCCTCGCGAGACCGCAGCGCTCGTCGGCCCTCAGGTCACCGCACGTTGGCGTGGCCGTATTCGTTTCACCGCTTGGCCGGTGTTTCCGCGGGGGCGATCCTCGGGACTCCCTCTCACTTCCCCTTCTTCTGTGTCACTTGGAGAGCCCAATGTGCGGTCAGCTCACCTGGAAGATGTTGATGTAACTACACACACACACACACACTCATATGTTCCTATTCGGGAAGTACATCATCCCTGATTGGCAGTGTTTTACTCTTTGCGAGAATTTAGGGATTTTTTTGGTTTGGATTAGGCCTCACCCACCCTTGTGTTAGGTAGAAGTCTGTCTATTTTACAGCCTTTGAGTCACTGTCTGGTTCTGTTTTCTGCTGGACATTTCGAGGAACTGTTAATCAGGCAGAGAGAGGGGATTTTCAAGTCTGAATCAGGCCCGACGTCTTACCTGTCATCTCCCACCTATACACTCCTCCATCCACAGCACACAACACACTGTAGCAACACGTGCACACACATCACAGAGCCCACTCACACCAACCACACACATACAGCCACGCGCATTTGGATTTTACAGGTTGTTTTTGCCCGGTCATTTTCCCAGGGTGGTCAGGAAAATGAACCTGTCACTCCCCAGACGGGCGCTAAAGCCGTTAGCATCGTAAGTCACCGTGGATAAGGGCCTTCTGCTAAGCCAATTAGCCCCTCGCTGCACTGTGAAAACCAGGCGGCTGTTTCAGCTCAGGAGAAACTTTCCTGGCTGAGCTGAGGGAGGGGAATTTTTTACCCAATATGATTGTTTTTAAAAGGGGGTGATTAAGGACTGCAACACAATCCCCTGAAAACATTTGCACATCTAAATAACAGATCGGCTTTCTTTACAGATCAATTTTTATGACATACTTTGAAATACCAGGTTGGGTATTGCTTGTGAAATGACCACATAATTCCACACAGACAGGGCAACTGCCATATGAAGTTGTTAAATATTTTTAGCCGGGCAGTAGAGCCTTTATAGGTATGTGAACTTCATGCCAGAGTGGTCAAATCTTGTAGTAACCAACTCTCGCTTGACAGGGTTCCAAATCTGGTCAGACACTGAAGTTAATAAGCAAGCGGGACTGTTATCTCTGCCAGATTACTTTCAGGTCAATGAATGTGCGTGAAAGTCAAAAACATCTTGAGTCGTGGCTGATCCAGCCTCTGCTCACACACGCTCCGTAGCCGCACATGGAGCCATGGTACCAAGTGTGTTGTTCACCACGTTTTCAGTGTGATATTCAAAGCACGGCGCAGAGCCCTGGGACCTTTGTCTCTCTTTCTACTTTTGCCTCTCTCTCTTTTCCTTCTCTACATTCCATCTCCTTTTTCACCTTTGTCTCTCCGTCACTGAATTTCTCTCTTTCTGTTGCTCTTTCTTTCACTTTCCGTCTCTCTCTCTCTCTCTCTCTCTGTATGTGTCTCTCTCTTTCTTTCTTTCTGTCTCATAGCCCTGTTAGGAGGATGTGTTCAGTTCCTTGCTCTCTCCTCAACTGGAGGTATTCCTATCTATCTCTGTGAGAGATCCCTGGCCTGCTCTGACGCAAAGGTCCAAGTATGAATTTTGCCCGTGTATTATTTGACGGACATATTCCCCGTAACGTTAGCTGTAGTTTAGCCACTATTTTCCACCTTCTCCTCCCTCTGTCTGCTGGGACCTGTGCTCCTTTCTAGGTGAAAGTAGGACTCCTGCTTCATCCATCATGTGTGTGATACCCTACCCCCCCTCCCTCCCCTCCCTCCCCTTTCCTCCCACCCTCCCTCCCCTCACCATTCACCATTCCCCACCCCTCTCTTCTGGGACCTCCCCACCCGAGCTGACACCCTCTGTCTCCAACACAACAACCAGCCAGACCCAGCATGGATTCGGCCTGTATGTCCAATAGCTCCATAAAGATCCAAATAAATCACCCTAACCCCCCTCTCCCCTGCCATCCCGTCCACCTCCTCCTCCTCCTCTGTCTCCTCAACAGCCAGGTCTGTTTATCTGGGGGCCTCTTTCCTCCCTGACTGCAAGGCAAGGTGCTACTCTGAGCACGTGCAAACCCTCCACACACACACACACACATGCACACCCTGTTTTGATCGCTCTATGGAAAATACAAAGCAGATGATGGACCATGGCTGGGTCGTCTCTTAGGACTGACCCGTGTCTTAGTCTACGACGTGTCAACACAGGCTGGTGCTTGGAGAGAGACTTCCTGCTGTTTCTCTCTCTCACACAGTCTCACTGTGCTGCTTCTGAGGTGTCTGTCTGTGGGCTGAACTGTAGCTTGGGGGTCTTGTTCCTAGCTCAGGGGTTGGGTGTTAATGAACGTGTCTTTTTTCGGGGTTTAAATGTATTTTCTTTTTATAGTGAACATTTCATGATTTCTTTGCTCAAATAATTTGTTCATTTTATTTAGCAGACCCTTTCATCCAAAATGGCGTACAGTGAAGGGGTTTAAAGCTGCTGTAGTTTAAACACTACAACCGACCTGTCCTGTACCCATCCCCTGTTCTTCAGAGTGAAACGTTCATCTTGGATGTACTATTAGATGTAATGTAGAGGTCTGATGTCACATGACCTTTTATAATGTTTGCTCTGTTGTCAAATGTATGTCCAGTTTGTCTCCCAATGTCATGAAATGAAATTGGGACAAAATTACCATTGAGGAAGTGTGTCACACACCTTCTGCAGAGGACTGGGACAGTAGTCCGGCATGTAGGGCAGGGATCCGCCCAGCTCTGGGGCCTTAATAGGCCACTCAGGGGTGTTCAAAATGCCCAGAGTCATGAACGCACCCAGGGCCATCCGGTCTAGCTCGGGACTTCTTTCAGAGACCAGAGACCCCCCCCCCCCCACCCATACACACACACGCACGCACACACCCATCCTACCCCCCAACCCCCAACCCCCGACCCCAAATCTCTGCCGCTGATCTGTCGGAGGGCCCTACCCCGGACAGATGAAAGACAGCTACCGGTAAGTAGACCATAAAGCCGCAGGAAGGAAAAGGCTTTGGCTCCGATGCCAAAATATAACCCCCCTCCCTATCCTCTCCTCCACTTCCTCCTCCAGCCCTATGAGTACACACACACACAGCCTCCATCTCTGTGTCTTTACGCGCCGCCTTTCGTCCAAACGGGTCAGGAAGCAGTTAGGAGGTGGGGCCCCCTGTGGCAGGTGAGTGGGTTGCAGGGAGATGGGAGCCAGGAAGGTAAGAGGGCTCTTCAGTGGGGGCGGGGGGGGGTGGGGGCACGACAGCGTTTTTTGGCTCGGCGCGCTTCCAGGGAACAACCTGACGCATTTTGATCAAGTCATCCTGAAATGACGGGAAGGGAAGAGGGTGGGGTGGGGGGGTGGACAGAGGGGGTCATGGGGTGGGGGGTGGATGAAGTCCTCCGACAGCTGCTCCTCTCGTCGGAAACCTGAGGGAAGAGACCTTTCCTCCTCTCTCTCTCTCTCTCTCTCTCTCTCTCTCTCTCTCTCTCTCTCTCTCTCTCTCTCTCTGTCTTTCTCTGAATACCACCTCTTCCTCCTCCTTGTCAACGGTCCCTTCCTGTGCCAGAACTCCTCAACCCAGCCAGAACCGCAGTGTACCAGCGAGCATGACTCTGGACCAGCAGGGCTTAGGACCAGCAGGGCTCTGGACCAGCAGGGCTCTGGATCAGCAGGGCTCTGGACCAGCAGGGCTGTGGACCAGCAGGGCTCTGGATCAGCAGGGCACTGGACCAGCAGGGCTCTGGAGCAGCAGGGCTCTGGACCAGCAGGCTCTGGACCAGCAGGCCTCAGCAGCAGCAGGCCTCTGGAGAGGGGCTCTGGGGCAGGGCCATGAATGTATTTCACTCTGTGAGAAGGCAGCGTCACATTGACCGTGATCACAGTTGAATTAACTGTCAAGGTCGGGCTGATTGTAATCCCTGTCGCTGTGGGAGCCTTGAGTTACGTCCCTCCTGAGACCCCGAAACCCCATCCCCACCATCGCTCTGTTTGTATTCTGCTACCAGAGCCCTCAGATGGGACATGTACAAGGTTCAATATCAAATCTAACAGTACCATGTAGGCGGACAATTTCTTTTCCATTTCTTCTCGGCTCTCTGCGACAGTGTTCCCCGATGAAAGCGTTCCTTCCGGAAAAGATGAACTTGTTGTGGTCCTTCTCCCACCGGGCGCTGCTTCGACATCACTTACTGGACGGCGCGAGCGTTTCCAGTAGGGTGCTGGCTGCCGGCTGTCCTCAAACAGGTCCGGGGGAGTACAGTAACTCTGGCTGTGCACCCTGCCAGGACGCACACAGCTGACGTGTGGGTCTGTCAACACCCGGGCCTAGGCTGAAGAGGCCTGCTTCTGTGCCCCAGCGTCAGGGCAGCAGAGGAGGGGTGGACCCGACCAGAAAGAGAGCATCTATTTAACGCTTCATGACTGTCTACCCTTCTCAGAGTTCCTTGAATCGATGGTTGTGGACTGGGTGTTTAGTTTCGTTGTCGTTAAAGTCACCCGTGTTTTCCTGATCACAGGTTGAATCCGAGGGCAGCAATATCTCATATCATGAAACTTGGTCTTGTCACAATGGAGCCTAACTGGGGTTAGCTTTCATAGCCCCATTGTTTAGTTATGGTGCTGTTAAGCCACATGTGGAGACTATTTGGGTAATCTCCACGTCTCCCTAGCTGTGGTCCATTATCTCGATTTACAAGAGGAACCAACATCAGGTAACATGCTTCTTGTTCATGCAGAGTCCAACACAGAAGTTGTACTTAGCAGGATTGGGAAACTGTCTGTGAGTGGGTCATGGAGCAAGCTGGGGCCACGCTCTCAGTCTTTGAAACTGCTCAGTGCTGTTTTCCTTATCAAGTGTGAATAACCTGACAGCTCTCTGAATAAAAGCTTGGCTACAGGTTATTTTGAGATTAAACAGCAGTTTAAACATAACCACAAATGTTTTTACGATAGTTTAGTGTGTGATCATTTCGTTTTGAAAGTGACAATCCAACATTTAGATAGTAAATTCAAACCAGTTAATGCACACTCCCTTCCCAAAAGTTGTATTCATCCCAGGCTGGAATACAATATCTAGAATATAGCTATAGGGAGTCAGATGGCTGAGCGGTGAGGGAGTCGGGCTAGTAATCAGAAGGTTGCCAGTTCGATTCCCAGCCGTGCCAAATGACGTTGTGTCCTTGGGCAAGGCACTTCACCCTACTTGCCTCAGGGGAATGTCCCTGTACTTACTGTAAGTCGCTCTGGATAAGAGTGTCTGCTAAATGACTAAATGTAAATGTAAATATAGCTGGCTGTGGAGGAGGTCTCTTTCTGTTTCCAAGCCTCTGACACGCACACTGACAGCTTTGATCTGCTGGAGTGAAGTCTGGCCCTAAGGGGATCTGACCTCTGTGTAAACTCACAGTTCTCCTGCTGCTGCTAGCCAGAACTGATTCAGAGGCTAGACGGGCCTTCAACACCCCCGGTGAGAAGTGCTCTGATCCATGTTCAAACGCGTGGGACACGGGGCTTGTGTGGACTGCCGTCTCTTCAGAGCCTCACTTCCTGACTACGCTTCCCACAGTCGTTGGGGTGAAGCTGTGATGACATCAGCTGTTCCTTGGTACTTCCCCCAATTGACGTCGTGGCGAGGAAGGAAATCTGATGTGTGTGAGGATGTCATAAAAAAATCATGTGAGAACAACTTAACAACTATTACTTCTCTGATTGCATGATGTTGATGATATCTCATAAGAAGACTTCCTACACAGGGCTGGGTGACTAAGGCGTATATTTTCATCATTTGTTTTCCATGTAAGAACGTAAATGATTTTAGCTACCTGGGAGGGTAAAGGCCGTAAAAAGCCTTGCAGATGTGATGTGGCAGGTGTTGTCGATGCCTGACTATTCCCAGCACGCCCGTGAGCCTTGATGAGGAAAGGGTGTGTGGAGGGAGGGATACAGGAAGTGAAACCTTGGGTAGGAACAGACAGGAAATGCATCACAATGGCAGATTTGTCGGCAGGATAGTGCGGCACCGCAGAGTGATTCAGCACATCACCTTGGTGAGGGTGGCTGTTTGGGTGATCTAACAACAGTCTTTCCTGAACTCGCAGGTCAGTCGGATATTGCTGTTGCCAGTCTTTCATTAAAACGAGAACATGAGCACAGTAGATTTCCTAATCTCTCTAATCATTTCCCCCTTCAGAGTGACCATATAATGCTTCTGAGACAACTTCTACCAAGGGTTCTTGAGCTTCAAAGCAATCCCCAAGGGCCAGTATGTTGTCCATGCTGGTCTGGAGGGCTGAGCTGAGCTCTTGCTGAAAGACGATCTTTTTGATCTGGAGATTTGGTTAGTTGAGGAAATTAACCTGCTGAAGAACTGCCTTGATCTCCCATTCTCTCTGTGACCTGTCCCGAAGTACAGCGGAATACGAGAGTCCTGTGTCAGCGCCGAAGATAAGGTCACCCCTGACCTTTGTGTCGCATGTGTTTCCTGGACCTGTTGGAAGCATGCTTCATACGCACAACAATGCGGTCATTTTAGTGTCATGCAGATCGCTTGAGTAAATGGGTTTCATTCTTTGCGGCGTCATCTCGACAGCGTAATAAAGTGTCCCTTCGTTACGCAGCGAACACTTTCCAGCGGGTGAAAACACACAGATGTACACAGCCGATTGGGTTATGAGGATCGCCAGAGTCTCCAATCTCCATTTCGAACTGCTGTGACCTTAAACAAGAGGGTAGAGGGATAGTCTTACTGAGATTCTAAGATAGAGACATGATGGAGGAGTGAATATAGAGGTTGAGACAGAGGGAAAGAGAGAGGTCAGGGCGACCCCTGGGGAGGCGTGGGCAAGGTTTATTTGTTTTTTTTAGGTGGTGGTGGTGGTGGTGGAGGGGGGGGGGGGGGGGGGGTTTGAGGAGTCTATAGATCTCTCGCCTCAGTGCGCTAAGGGGTCAGGCTGCGACCTGGATCTGTCTGGGTCAGGGTCAGGGAGAGATTGACTGGGCCACTGGTCAGTAGGTGAAAAGCCTGCATGGGTCTCCAGGTCACTCAGCAGACTAAACTGCTGCATGCACACATACACACACACACACTCTCGCTGCACGATGAGGTTAACCATTCCTAGCTGGCCTGAAAAACAGATGTGTGTGTAAAAGTGGGAGCTCCCTCCAACAGCAAAATAGGCTTCATCATTCAAAGTAAGATTGACAAGTTGGCTTTTCAAACACACACACACACACACAAACACACAGCTCTTGGAGAGTTTGTCCGACACGGGATTCAGCCAGTTCATCATCCAGTCTCAACCCTGCCCTGGCAGGCAGATAAATCCATCTTCATCAGTGAGCAGTTCTGTAGAAGTTGACACGAACAGAAAATCACAAGGCCAGAGCAGATTGGCTGGGCCGTGATTCGGCGTGCCTCGAATGACTCGACAAAATATGTTCCGTTCTCTTCCAAGTCGGAGCGTGGAGTTCATCTGGTCCGTTCCGTTAGTGGCTTACTCAAGCCAAACGGTACAGACTCTGATGCATGGTAAGTGGTTGTTTAACTCAACACACAATTAAGTCGAGGATTGTGTGAGGTGAACTTCACACCACCGACGAGAAGACACCTTTTTTTTCTTCCACATCACATGGGCTTTGAGATTCAAGTAGTGCAGAACGTTCTTTGTGGGACCAGATCTCTTTCTCTGCAAGATGCGAGCTTTATTGCCACACGCGCGCACACACACACACAAACACACACACATGTCCTGTACTGTACACACACAGGCCCTAAAGCGAGGTGATTAACGTAGCCCCCGAGTCACACGGAGAAGTGTGTGTTATTCCTGGACTGTACTTTGGCCACCGAGACCCAAACACGGTTGCGTCACGCCTGCGGCTTTGTTGACATTGGTGGGTGATGCACAGCCAAGCTAAAACACAGCTGAGCCCAAAAAAAGTGGGTCAGCTGGCATGTTGCCACAGCAATGGACGCCATTAGTGACATCCATCAACCACCTGCCTGTTTGAGGTGTCTGTGGCCCCACAGACGAGCTCCTGTCTGGGTGGAAAGGAAGAGGAACAGAGCCTCCTTGATCAGTCAGAGAAAAGCTAACAAGACGTTAGCGTCGAGCTAATTTCGGAAAACTCTGTTGTCGTAGGGCCAACTCTGCCCCGTGTACGCTGTATCGACCCCAAAGGAACTTATTCCTCAACCCAGTCGCCCTCAGGATCCGGTGGCAGGTTCCTGTTGGAGAGCTGACCACAGCGCAACCCCTGTGGTGGACATGTATGGGTGAGCCCCACCACGGAGCTCGCCGAGGAGGCTCCCGTTGCAGTCTCTTGTCGCTCAGGTCTGCTGGGCTCGTCAGGGGGAGAGGGGGCGGCCAGGGTTTCCTGGAGGAAGGAAGTCAGATCCACGTAGGGCCCCCTGACTCAGCATGATGTCCATGCTCTCTGGAGAGCCTGACTCACACACACACACACACACACACTCTCATATATCGTATCCCACTCTTTCGTGCCCAGTTCCACCTGATCAACACGTTCACAAGCCCTGTACGTATGCTTGCGTGCTAGTGTGGGTGTGCACGTGTGCTAGTTAGTGTGTGTGTGTGTGTCCTGAGGGGGATGGACTGTAACAAGGAGGAGGGGGGATTGTGCAGTTGTAAATTCATCAGAAGGTGGGCGGCATCGGGTCCAGAAGAGACCTTCATCTCCGTCCTGTTTCCACTGTCTTATGATTCTAACAGAACACAAACCTACATGGAGGAATGTAGGTTACTGGGCTGATTATAGTCACCGGTTGAATTGATCCATTTTATATTACATTAAATGACCTTGATGACTAATGCACATGTCGGGAACATACATACCACTGTAAGCTTTTGTTTTGTTTGGACAATTTTGCCAGAAAGTGTTAAAATTGCCTTTGTGTCAACACCAGGAGGACTAGTGGTCACCCTGGTGCCAACTAAAGGGATTCAAACTAATATTAAACACTGAGAAAGAAGATCTTGTACTCTCCTTTAGACATCAGCCAGTGTTCCGGTAGAGCCAGTGGTAGATTTATAGCTGTGGCTGAAGTGTTCATTGACTGGCCTGACCCTGACAAAGAAAGTCCTTCAGTGAAAATGACACGCAGAAAGGTTTGAGGGCTTTTGTGGAGTTTGTCATCCCACAGACGCCCACGGCTTGACCAGGAGACACACATGGCTTAGTATCAGCAAGTACTTTACCATGAAGCTACTGTTTAGAAGATTTGGGAAAGGATTTCCATTGTGTCTTTCATGCTAACACGTGGTTACTAACACAATGCTATATTCAAGATACGCAATTGTATTAGAGAACGGGATAGATCTTGATTTGTGTGAAAGTGACCCTTGTGTGACCTTGAATTATTTACTAACCGGGTATTTGTCATGAGCTATGGTCAAGTTGTTGTTAAATTGCAGCATGATTGACCCAGTCTAGAAAAACCCTAACAGCTTAATCCCAAAACCGTCCTTTAGCTAATGTTTACCCCACCATTAACCTCAACTCAACCTCAAAATTAAGCTTGACTTTTCAAGTTTGCTGACCCACATCCTATAGACTGAGTCTATCTCTTTGTGGCGCTGTTGACCCAAGTCACCACCTGTTGCAGTTTCCCAGAAGTCTGTGCACACCAACCTACCCAATCCAGCCAGCCTGGGGTAATATGCACACACACTCAGACCTGGGTTACTGCGGGCATGTCTGGCCTTGCCCAGTGAGAAGAGTTCAAAGCCACATGTTACCTATTATCTCTCGAAATCCCTTAATATTGTCCACCCCTGGTCTTCTAAAAAGTGGATGCATTGAAAAAGATTGACATAAGTAGTAATACACAGAATTGTGAATGACAGAAGTTGGTAGCATAAGTATGGCATTGTATTGTCACCTTTCAGAGTTATGCAAACCTATCAATTGCATACATGGCTTGTATGTGTCTGGTTATCCAGTGGATCTGTAAAATATCACGGTGTAGGCCATAATCTTATTTACTGTCCAAAAATTTAGAATAAAAAAAAAGAAAACGTAACAAGCTGTGAATCACTTTCTGTGAGGGACGCAGCCATACACAATCAAGTTATAGGTCACATGACAAAGACGAAAAAAGTCCCCGGTCTTCCTAACAGTGATAGACTTCACAGACGGTGTCATGCTATCCAAGTTGAAATGAGCTCTCAGTGTTTCAGCCCAACTCTGAGCACATGTCCATATGTCAGGGACTGGGACGTGATGTTGCATATGTTGCCGAGCTTGTTTAATTAGTCCGTCTCAGTAGCTAACCATCGTCTGGTGGTCGCTTTGTCGCGGTTCTTCCAGCCCCAAAGTGGTCCACATGCAACACAGAGCTGTGATTTCCTCACCCACATTGTTAGTGCAGCATGGCTGGTCCCCAGAACCCCAAACTATAAAGTTCAGTGCGAAAGTTTGGGAGCTGTAAACGGTTTGATGTTCGGTGCTTTGATGGGCTTCCTCGACTTTATGAGATGCAGACATTAGAGAGATTTTCTCCTCGATTGGAGGGTCATGAGGACCTTCTGAGGACAGTGGCAGGTCGGGGGGACGTCGTGAACGCCCCTCTAGGGGGCAGCATGGGACTGTGAGTCTCTCTGGTGTTGGATGTCGGCCTCACCTAACAAGGCCTGTAGGTTTCAGGTTACAGGAGCAGACATGCAGCCTTCTCCTGCTAGCAGAGCAGAGCAGAGCAGGCCAGACCAGGCTCTGACTAGTCTGTCAAAGCCAGATCCGAGCAGCTTGATGGAATATTCAGAGAATCCAAATGAATCAAATCAGGCATAATCCTCATCAAAGTAAACATTCAAATGCTCCGATTAGTCTCCCGCTGAAGCACTCCACATCATTTATGGTTTGTTACAGTTTTTGATGTTTATTCTGTAAACCTCAAATGAATATAGAAATCTTTATTGGGAGTTTTTTGTTGTTGTTGCCAGATCATCATTTTCCTACAGCCAACAGATATCGCATACCAAGCGTGACTTTCCTTTCCAGGTTCCCTGAGCACTCGACCGTGAGCAGCCCATACATCTCGTCGCGTGGCGGTCTCGTTGGACGTCCGTCAACAATTTTTCCAGTGTGTCCGTCAGCAGGTGAACATGGTTTCAGTGTTTATCTGCGCTCTTCCTCTTGGACTCCGACGGAGAGTCATTTGGCAGCAGGTAGGAGAAGGCAGCCCGAGGCATGGTCACTGGAAAACGCTGGCTCCTGGACGCCTCGCAGCCTGTCTAGGAGCCGGCCAGGGCCAGCCCCCGCTGACGTGCATAGCTGCGTCTCCTCGCTCCTCCACGCCAGACACAAGACCGTGTGTCGAGCGAAATCTAGGGGCTATCTTCGTGTACCTTTGTGATATTGAATCATGGAAGGTTTGTCCCAAATTTGGATCTGTAATATATCTTGCAGTATGTGGAGAATCTCACCCGCACCAAACTTCAACAAACACATGAGGGAAGTTTTTCTGATCGAAATATGGTAACATATTAACGATCCTTTGCAATCCAATGGAGGCCTGACTTAGAATATTGTACAGCAGATTAGAATACACATGCCCCTAGTTGAAATATTTAGGGCATGCTTCAGAAATGGAGGCACGGATTAGATGGAATATTTCAATCCAAACTGCAGATCGGTCCACCAAGCTCTTGAGATTGACGTTGGGTCGAGGTTCAAGTAGGGGGAAGTTAATGAGAGCAGACCGAAGGTCAGAGGTTCGGAGGTAAAGGTTGGGTTCTTACATCAGAGCCCAGCAGTGATGTTTGCCTTTTCTGCTGGCCAGGCATGGGGCTTGAAGAATGCAGAAGGAGAGAGGAGAGGGAGAAAAGGGGCGAACGAAGTGGAAGGAAAAGAGGAGAGGAGAGGCCTATGCTCTGTCCACATACCCCCCCCCCACCCCCCCCCCCGAGCCTCTTCCGAGAAATGGTCAGGGAGAGAGGGGGGGGGCTAGGGGGGAGGGGGGAGGAGGGGAAGGAGAGCGAGGGGAACTGGGTTGAGACATGGAGAATGTCAAGATAGGAAGACTGGGGTTCGGTCTGATTGCAGAGGGGGGTCACCATTCAAGCTGTCTCAGACGCAAAGACACGCGTGCTACAGAGAACAGAAACAAGAGCGGCTACCGTTTGACGGTTGAGTCTCGGCTTCACAGAACCTCAGACGCTCTTTTGCGAGACCCTTTCAAGTGAATCTCCTTCCGACAAAGGCCAAAGGTCAGAATGATTTAAACCCAGCTATGGAATACCCTCTACTCTACATCAATAATCAATGTTTGTTTCAAATCAAAGCGCTTCATAAACTCCTGAAATGCTTCCATTGGAAACCTCAAAAGCCCTTACTCCGACGTGGAACTTAACTGGTCTCCAAACATGCTGTGCTGGACCATCTGGCTGGCTATCCAATGTTTGACACACATACGGCTGTTTATTTGTCCTGTGTCAATGGTGGTCCAAATGTGCCGATCTGTTCGAGTGAGGTGGATTTGGTGACAGCTGAATTAGGAGAGATGAATTAGGAGATACCAGGATGCTTTTGGCAGTATATTGATATTCAAGAATGTGTGTTTTTCCATGTCAGATTGGGGACACCACAGTGTTTCCCCCCCCAAAACTGCACCTGGTTCAGCCCTGCAAAAACACCTCAACCGAACTGTGCTGATGCAGTCAAGATTCCAAGGAGCCTTTCAATTGGGAAGTTACACAAACCGGGAAGGCAGCACAAGATCCTAGAGGGCACCATCCTCACCTTGAGCCTTGTCACAGTTGTTCCAGTTACATAATACGGCGGGAACTTATGGAAAACCTATTGCCTTTCCCAATCCCATTCCTAATCCCCGTTGCAGTCGCTTCTAAGCCCTTTAGACCTGCTGACAGCGGCTGGGCCAGCCAGGTTTGTCATTAAGATGAAAGCCTCTCGTCTCACCTGGTTGCACAGCTGTCTGCGGGGAGGAGAGCCCCTGATTACAGAGCGGGAGCGGGCTTCTCTCCAGCGGCGGCGTGGAGCAACACGCTCCCAGAGG
Source organism: Osmerus mordax (assembly GCF_038355195.1). Classification (NCBI taxonomy): domain Eukaryota; kingdom Metazoa; phylum Chordata; class Actinopteri; order Osmeriformes; family Osmeridae; genus Osmerus; species Osmerus mordax. The sequence continues at coordinate 9,463,372 of NC_090071.1, forward strand.
AAGCGGGGTGGGACCCAGATGAGAGGGCTTGTTGTTGTTGTCGTCGCAGGGCCTCTCCTGGGGAACAGGTGTTGCTCGGCCGGGCGCTGCTCGACTCGGCTTCAGGTGGGGGCTCAGAAGTGGTGTGGTCGCTCGGGGTCGCTTTAGGCGTGAGCGTCTGACCTTTTGAGGGGCCTAACCCTCTGCATCTGGAACGGCCGCGCGGGATGCGAGTGGTCGTCTGAGAGGAAGGGATGGAGAGCGACCTCGACCTTTACTGATTGACCAAGACCCTTGAGCAGATACCAGGCTAAGCCAATGAACACGTTTTGATGTGAGGAACAT
>NC_090071.1:9466195-9487463 GCF_038355195.1 Osmerus mordax
ATACATACTCCTCATTCAGTTTTTCATCCATGCAGACCCCAAGTTCATCATAACTGTATTCACCACTCATATGCACTCAGCAGCGCATCCATTATGGAGTACATTGCCCTGATGATGGTCTCTGTGCGAGTGTTTGTGCATGCGTGGGTGTGTGTGCATGCATTTCCCTGTACATTTGTGTGTGTACCTGTATGTGGGTGTGTGTGCCTGTGTCTGTGGATGCCTGTGTGTGTGTGTGTGCCTGTGTGTGTGTGTGGCGTGTTAAGACAACCTGGCCGTGCAGGGGGAAATTGCTGCTCTTGCACCTTGCATTCCTGGAGGGGCTGTAGAGTGGTTCGTGGGCCCTTCGTGGCTTTCACCATCGGAAGCTTACTCTCAAAAATGACTTGTGTGGATTCTTTAGCGTGAGGAAGGAACATTTTGCAGATCAGGAGCACATTCTCTTGAGACAGAAAATAAATTACAAAGTTATGTCACAACACAGGCAAAGGAGTATGGAAAAAGTGTTTGTACAAAATGAAACCACATCCTTTTAAGGTCACCTTCTTGGAGACCCTTTTGATACATTAATGATAGTGTACAGACTGTGTGTGTGTGTGTGTGTCTGTAGAGCGTACATTGTATGGTAGGAAAAAGTATTAATTAAAGGAAAATGTTTGAGTAGAGAAATCCTCCTCTGGAACTGGTCCTTGGCTACTGTCTCTACGGTCTTAGAAAGCAAGCCTCCGTCCTGAAGAATTACTTGCTCCTTTCCACACACACACTACTTCTCTCTCTCTCTATCTCTCTCTCTCTCTCTCTGTTTTGTTTCTGTCTCTCTCTCTACATATTTTCTCTAATTTTCTATCTCACTCTCTTTCTCCCTTTCTTTCTCCTCCTCTCACATTCCCCTTTCTCCGTCTCTCCAGTTCTCTCTCTCTTTCTCCCTCTCTTGCTCTCTCCATCTGCCTTCCCTCTCACGTAGTCTCTCCTTCTTCCTACCTCTATCCAGTTCTCCCTCCCTCCCTCCCCCTCCCTCAGGCGGGGTGATTTAGGAGCGCAGGTCTCTGTCCTCGCGGCCGTCCTCGCCGCTCCTTGGCGAGAGGTTCCCACCGCCCGCTCGGCTCATTCATCATCCACAGTGCGATTGCATAACCCCGTTTGCACACACGCATGGCTGCGTTCTCGCAGGGCCGTGACGGCGGGTGGGCCGCGGTGCGGACGGAGCTCGACGGGGAGGCGGGCCTCTGACGGCTCTCCTACCGTGCGGGGGAGTCCCGCACGCGCGGACGACGGCGTCAGAGAGCGGCCGTTTTTACGCGCCGTTTCACACGTGCCCGCTGTCCTCGGAGACGGGACGCGAACGATGGCAAGCGCCTGGTGCGAATGCGTGTTCCCCCTGTGTGTGGGCGTGTGTTTGCGTGCGCGTGCGTGCGTGGCACCAGACATCTTTCACTGGGCCTCATTAGAGGCGCTCTCGACTTTCCCCCTGTGTTTGTCTTACCTCCCTCGCTCGGGTAATTGATTGGCGTGATTTACGCTGTAATTATCTAAGCGTGTGTTCCTTGGGAACGGCGTGTTTGGACGGTGAGAAGGTGGCTCGAGAGGAATGAGGGGATCAGGAACGGCCCTCACGAGACAGCCTTCCCGTTCGGTGGGAAGGAGGAGAGTGCGCCACAGACACATATGTTACATGACCCTCAGCACTGTGATATGGTTAGTAATTCTATTACTCATCACAGTGTATACAACATGTAATATCAATATTGTATGTCTAGATGCAGACTAATCTCTTTCTATGGACACGTAACATCTGCACAGTCTGTGTATCCAAAGCCCATCGATTTAGATTGTGAACCAGAACAAATATAAACAAGTGAAAAGTGTTTACTTTAAATGTTTAGCATTCACAAAATGCTTTCAATGTCCTCAGGTTAGAGCCAAAAAGGTTTGGACCTGTTTGAATCTACGTAACCTGGAGTTAGGGGTCAGTGGTACTGGTGTAGGTGCAGTCTCATGTGGGTTTCACAGGGGTCAATCCACTGCAGGTAAATATGTCACAGAGATATACAGCTCCTGAAGGGGGTTATGTAACTGCTGCACTGGCTGAGGCCTCAGGGGTTGCCAGGTTTGGCCAAGGGAAAGGGGTTGTGTGGAGGACGGACTCTCACGCTTCTCAGAAGTGAGGTCCAGATATGGAGACGACACTGAACGTCACGACACATAACTCAACCGAGCACTCCTCGTTCTGCCTCGTGGTTGGACTAACAAGGCATTTCATCACAGTCTGTCGGGCAACAGAGAGAAGCTGATTCCCGTTGGCCCGAGTCTCCTATGACGTCGTATCTCAGAGAAAGCCATGGGCTCACTGTTGACCTTGGCAAGGCAACCTCCGATTGGGATGCCAAGTCAAAGGGCGAGCTGTCACCACGTCTAGCTTTGCTGTCGGAGGCTGTTTGACCAAGGGCTTTGCTCAGCGACTCTCAAACTGCCCTTGAAGCGAAGCGTGCAGACTCCCCTTGTGTGCCCAGCCCGGCGCGCCTCCAACAACTGCAACACGCTGTGGAGAATCCTGGTGAGATGTGGAGAGACGTTAGCGATATATCTCCTTCTGTGATAAGGTGGGTCTTTGCCTGTGGTTACCAGAAGCTCGTGCTTTCGACTTTGGTGTGTCCGCCTGCTGGAGATCCTCCTCTGCGGGACAGCAACACACACACACACACACTACCCTATCCCCCAAGCCTATTTCGTAACTCTACGACAATGCCATGTGAGGACGTGGGTGGGGAGAGGAAGGGGGCAGTCGGGAGGTTGGGGAGCGGGGGAAGTGTGGGATTGGGATGTCGGAGCTGTTTGTGGGCCAAGGACATTTGCTCGCGTGTCCGGGAACACTGGACGGACACTCTTCTCTCCATCCATCCATCCATCCATCCCTCCATTCCTCCCTCCCTCCCCCCCATACCTCCATTACTCCAGTCTGTCCATGTGTTATTGTGCTGGTGGCGAGCAGCCCTGATGCTGTGCTCCCTGGCTAGAGCACACGGCATCCATCTGATGAGTGGCAGGCCTGAGCTAGCTCTCCCTTCTTCCCCCTGCGGATGAGAGACAACTTCCAACGCAGACTGGAAAGATGGGATCGTTTCCATCTTTTGGGGGGGGGGGGGGGGGGGGGGTGGAGGATCCGTTTAGAGGAGAACGGATTTGGAAGGGCTGGATTGACCTCTGACTGAGGGATGGTCTGTGTCTCTTGACATTTGTTGTTGTCACCATGGAGACGCGTCTCGTTTGTTGGGATGTGGAGATGTTTGTCAGACATTAGGAACGCTTCCTTTCCTCCAGATTTGTTGATTTATAGGTTGAAGTTTCATCCTTGCCTGGACCGGAACAAATATTAAGGAGTTAGAGGTTTCCCTGAGAGTGGCCAATGAGTTGACTAGAAAATGTTATGCTCGTAAGTCCTGCTCCTACGTAGGAAACACACTGTTCAGTCATCGGATGTTTGGTTTTGAATGGCTCTAAATCAGCTTTTGGTTTTAGACCACTGAATACGTCAGGATTTACACATTAGTAACCCATTGCCCTCCAGGGGCAATGGGTTACTAATGACTGACTGTCTGAAAGAGAAAGAGACAAACACACACACAGGCTCTGTATATGTGTGTAAATGCACACAGCACTGTGTATGTACGCACACACACACATAAACACGGATACTCATTTCCTTATTAATGAGACATTTAACTTGTTCCTGACGGTGGCATAAGCGTGACTGGTAATTCTCTCTTTTGGTCGGTCATGAATGGCATATGAAGTCACATCCGCACACTCACTCGCACACAAAATGACACAAACACACGCACACACTCTCACACACACACATACTCACTCACTCACACACACACTGGGACATCCAGCTGTTTATGAGTCTGTTTCCCAGAGACAAGGGGAGCCCTGCTGAAGTTACCAAACCACCGTACCACGTACATTGCCAGTAATGCCACTGCCAGGATGGGAAGCCGCCCAGCCCCAGGACACATTTCCTGGACTAAAGGTCATCAGTTCAAGCAGTGGAGCTCAAGGTTACAGCCTGCACCGGGAATTGGCTCATATCGTGCTTAAAATATATATCAGAGGCGTTCCCATAAAGAATTAAAAGTGGGTGGTCTGCATTTGTGGAAAAATGGCATTCATCATGGGCTGTACTAGGTAGTCTTTTAATAGCAACCTGGTCCCACTGGCTTCTGTGCAAATAGGAACTGCTGAATGGAATTTAGGTTCCAATTAGATACAGGACTCACTTCAGGACTGTGTTGCCTATCCAAGTCCAGAGTTGGCACAGACACATATATTTAGTAAATAGAGCATTTGGTAGGTTGCTATTTAGTCATGCTTTTAAGTGTTCACTTAGCTTTGTTAAACAGTTACTAGATGTACGGTCAGAAAAGACAGTTTCAGTATTGCTCAGTGAAATGAGTGAGCATTCCAGTACTCCATGTTTGAAGCAATACCAGCAAGAACCAGGAAGAGCACAGCCAATCCCTGTACATTTTCCAAAGACTCATATTGTAACAGTATGACAATGGTTAATACCAAGAAACAGTTCACGCTTATAAGACACGGTCCAGCAAAGGAAACCGTAAAAGTGACATCACCGCTGGACGGCTCACGGCGTTCCACTCGGCCGAGGGGAGAACAGTCACCGCGTCACAGAAAATGTGATGGCCCGGTCTCATGCAGAAACGAAGGGGAAGTTAATAATTGAGCAATCCATTAGCCGCACAGCGCCGGTTCAACGCCCAGGCCGGAGCAGGGGGAGCGGGTCGGGGGGAGTGTGGCTCTGCTCTTCCACACATTGTTCCTCGGTTTCCGGGGTAAAGACGCCAAACCGCAGCCGCTCCCCACCCCCTCCCACTTGCGACACCACTTCCCCTTTATGTGTCGTAACGAAGGTTGCTTCACTTCTGACTGACCAACTGCGCAGGGACGTTAAAGTCACGTAATGCTGATCTTTAGGTCTTTGTTAGTTAGTGTTTAGATACATGAATGAACTTGATATGATGTCCTTTCTTAATGTATTGCATGTGCTATAAACTCACTAACCTCATTATCTATGCAAAAAGTTGTCTTTGTGATATAAATAGAGAAGAATAAATGACTCATCGACTGTATGGGGGTTTTAGAACAAGGTGGATTTGATGGTTGAGCGCAATCAATGACGCTTGTTACAATGACTAATTAAACTCACTTACATCGAAATTCCCCCCAGAAATACCATTTAAATTATACAACTGTGAAAATACACGATTATAAAGTACTTATTGCATGGGAAGACAACATAACCATGTATACACACATGCGCACACACACAGCCTCACACACGTGGACATACCTCAACTTGAATGCTGTTTTCCTTGTAAGAGCAGGAGTCATTTACTTCGAGCTACACTTCCCGTTGTGTATTTTCTTTTAGTGCTGGTTGAAATAAACCCATCATGTTCAAGAATGTGAAACAAAAGTTTTCCTTTGACAAACCAAGAATCTGTGATAACTGGATTCATCTGTGCTCACAAGTCCCCTCCAACAGAGAGGGGAAAAAAGAGTTGAGCTTAGCCCACAGTTATCCAATCAGTCTCAGCAATTTATATGCAATCTAAATAGGACTCCATTAGTTTTCAAAATGTAGGCCTTGTTAAAAACAACTCGGTAATTAAGACCAGGACCCCTGTTCTCCAGCCTCTGGGAGGCCTAGGAAAACAGACGACTCAATCGCTGTCACCTGCCTCCCAGAAAACACACCCCACTCTTCACCAGACACACACACACACATATATACACACACCCACACACACACACAAAACCAGATGGCTTAAAAAGAGACAGACATTCACCAGCAACCCATGACAGATTTTTGACTGGCTGGAAGGTAATGAGTGAACCTTGCAGAGGTCTGAACCTTGAACCAGGCCCAGAGTAACTGCCAAGTATCCAGACACTTGACCTCAGATATGGACCAGTGCTTCCAGTCCTCAAGTTAAGGTCAAAGCTTATAGACAAAAATACATTATAGACAAAATGGCCAGAAACGTTGAGAAGAATTTAACCTCCAACCATGAAGACTTTGCTCCAAACCGCCCTTCGACCATGACTGAATTAAGATTGCGAGATGGCATTGAGGGCTGAAAAAAAATATCATCCATTTCATTATGTGCAATAAGAAAACAACAGCTCAAGGGTACTGGAATAATGTGACTCTTCACAACCACACCAAAATCCAGTGGGCAGATGGCCTTGTTGGATAACCGAGGAGCTGTCAGCCATGTAAGAATGACTGCTCTCGTGCACCTTGTATGGGCCTGACACACTCTAAACACCAGCCAACCCCCCTCCAACACGACCATCAAACATAACTAACTGCAGAGTGATCTGCACATATGACTGCCGGCCCCCAAGCTGCCCTGCAAAACGCCAGGAACAGTCCCCCCCCCCCCTCCCCCCCTCCCCCATCTCAGCACGAAAAGAATGTCAGGAAGCAGACCTTGGATCCCTGTTCTGTTCCAAACCATACAGAACCGTGCACAGAGTCTCCTTGACTCTCCTGCTCTGGACGGGGCTTGGAGGGAACGGGGGGCGTCTGGGCTCACGCTCCCTAGGAATGCTTCTCCTCTGCATTCTGAAGCGAGTCTGGCAGTGAGATCGCCCACCGCAGCTCCAGAGATCCTCTCGTGGAGCCACCGTCTCCAACACGACGCCCACAGGTAGCGGTGTTGTTACAGCACGCGATGGAGTTTTTTAAAGAGTTTTTTTGCCCGTTTTTTCCTGTTACTTAGAACCATCTCGATATGGAGCAACGCCAAGTCATTTTGTTTTAATAATAACTGAGTGTCTCAAAATAGAGAGGGGGGAGAGAGAGAAAGAGAGAGAGAAAGAGAGAGAGAGATTGAGAGAGAGGGAGGGAGGGAGATATTATGGGTTATAGCAGCTGACGCTCTCTGGCAGATCTTCTGGAGGCTTCTCAAGCATCTGAACCTCATGCCACCTTTCAGCCTTCAACGCATTCCTTCCAGGAACCCAATGGACCTCGCTGTCTTTCCCTTTAATAGAGGTCATCCGTCCATCACACTCCTTCCAGAAGTTTCCATCATGACCCATCAGAAGTGTGTGTAAGTATGGAGGGGGGTGCGTGTGTGTGTGTGTGTGTGTGGGGGGGGGTGGTAGAATGTGCAGTCTCAGCAGTTATTGCGTGGTGCGGGGGGGGGGGTCAATTACTCCCTACCCATCCCCTTTCTGACTTCCTCTCTCCCCACAGTACCCCTCTCTCTCTCTCTCTCTTTCTCTCTCTCTCTCTCTCTCTCTCTCTCTCTCTCCCTCCCTCTGTCTCTCTCTCTCTCTCCTGGACAGAGCACACATCCCAGTGCACATACAGGAGGCCCCCTGTCAGGAACCTGTGTTAAAAGAGCTGATGCACACAGTAAGAGGAACAAGGGCTGCTCTGTGCCCCATTCATACATGGAGGTCTGTACATTACAGCCAAATATCAACTGAAGAATGCACTGACCAGCGCTTTGTTACACTATTTCATGCAGGGCACATACAGTTAACTCAATCTTTGGAAGATGATGTGCTTGACTTCAGATACTATTGGTTCACTTTTAAACCCTCAAGTCATTTCAGCTCAAGTGCTGCCCACATTACTGTAGATGCCATGGTGACTTGCACAGTGTAAGATTCCTGTTTTCATTCCAGTTTTTAGCAATTAGTAATAAAAAAAACTGAAGATATACTGACAAGATTCTTTATCAAACATACAATCAGTATTTTCAGAGAGGGAGAGATGGAGAAGGAGAGACAGAGAGGGAGAGATGGATAGATGGAGAGATGGAGAGGGAGGGAGGGAGAGAAAGAGGGACGGAGGGATAGAGAGAGTGACTGGGGTACAAAGGGAAGAGAATTAAAGGAAGGAAACATAGGGTGAGTGACTAGGATCAAAGACAACTGGATATGATGGGACAGGACAGGGCAGGACAGGGGAGGATGGGGAGGGGTGAGAGGGGCTGGAGGAACTGGAGGGGCTGGAGGGACTGGAGGGGCTGGAGGTGCTGGAGGGGCTGGAGGTGCTGGAGGGGCTGGAGGGGCTGGAGGGACTGGAGGGGCTGGAGGGACTGGAGGGGCTGGAGGTGCTGGAGGGGCTGGAGGGACTGGAGGGGCTGGAGGGAGTGGAGTGGCTGGAGGGACTGGAGGGGCTGGAGGTGCTGGAGGGGCTGGAGGTGGTGGAGGGGCTGGAGGGACTGGAGGGGCTGGAGGGACTGGAGGGGCTGGAGGGACTGGAGGGGCTGGAGGTGGTGGAGGGGCTGGAGGGACTGGAGGGGCTGGAGGTGCTGGAGGTGCTGGAGGGGCTGGAGGTGGTGGAGGGGCTGGAGGGACTGGAGGGGCTGGAGGTGCTGGAGGGACTGGAGGGAGGGGCTGGAGGGGCTGGAGGGACTGGAGGGACTGGAGGGACTGGAGGGAGGGGCTGGAGGGGCTGGAGGGACTGGAGGGACTGGAGGGACTGGAGGGAGGGGCTGGAGGGACTGGAGGGGCTGGAGGGGGCAGGGGTGAGAGGAAACCCTAGCAGAGACATGAATAATGGGGCTGTGAAGTACTCAGACAGGGCAAGATGAAGAGGCCCTTCTCGGCTGCCTGTAAATAGGACAGCGATGTTTCACACATCTCCCTGCCAGGGAGCTTGCTCTCTCGCCTAGAGGGGTGCCTTTGGGCAGATGAGGACAGAGAGGTGAGCTGTATCTCATCCCAGTGGACTAGTATCGTTCTCATGGACAGCTCAACTGATGCTGGGCTGAGCCGCGTGTTCAGTTCACAGGCAAGTGTCTAGTGGGTCAGGCTGGGGTCGTACAGAGATCAAGCAGAGTTGAGGGTGAGCTGAGTACAGCAGGTCCTAAATGAGCTGTCCGACAAGTACCTCTAAGCTTAACACTAAAACGGACAGAATTCCACAACTAATGTTTTTGCCATAAGCGGTATGTAGTTTTGACCTTTAGATTACAAACTCTATAATCTCAGGATAAACACACAACAAAAAGATTTCATTCAGCCATTTTCTGTTCTATTCAACTATTGTCCTGATTAGCCAATTTAATCTAATAATTTGTATATGTAAGCAAATTAGAGATAGCATTTGAGACCGCTAGCAATGTTTCTTAGATGGAGACATAGTTGTTAAGCAACCATCAACCGGTGCAAATATTTCCAATAATGCGGTCAATATGATTGTGTATGGCCGAAATAAGTTTAAATGATCATTGTCTTTGCCTTTTGCAACACTTTTAGGACAAGTACCAACAAGATTTAAAAATTCAACAAAGTAATCTGCTCATATACATTTAAAAAAGGATGTTGTAACAATTTGAGAGTTAACCAAACAAACTAAACGTATATTGGACCACTCTGACTGCAGACAATTCACAGACTTCAGCTCACAGACACAACAAAGGGCATTTCTGTTTACGATCATCTGAGAGTTGGCATACACACAGTGATAAACCTTGACTCCTAATGGCCTGAGGAGTTGTAAGCTGGGCCCGAGCTGTTCTGCAGTAGCCCTGTGGAGACTTTCTGCTCTAAATACCCTCCAATTGCAACCACATGGGTCCTTTAGCTCAGGGGCCGTGTTTGATATCACGCTCGGTGTCTGTTATTAAACAGCTTTCATGGAACACTAGCGTGTGTTTTGTAAACACGTGAGTACCATCTATGGAGGGTTGTGTGTGTATGTGAATGTCATCTAGAATGACGAGTGGCAGGCCCAAGGGAGCCAATTAGCTTTCCCCCCCTCTCATCTCTGGGGAGGTAGGAGATTCCTTTTAGAGAAGGACTTCCAGGAAGTCCAAGGGCCATCCCTCCATACCTCACCGGGAGAGATGTAGAGAAAAAGGGAGATCAGGAGAGGACAGAGGGAAGGGAGGGGTGAACATGGAAGGGATGAGTCAAAGGCGATGGACCAAGGTGGCTGAACTAGGAGAACAACCGCAGCAGGGAACACCAAAACAAAGAGAACCGAAGACAAGTCGTTTCCAAAGCCACCAGGAACAACTGATATCACGTCTCTTGGCCGGGGCTTCGCTGGCTTCCCTCCCCGCTGTCTCTCCCTGGGCAGTCATCTCCATTCCCCAAGCCACCGGAGATCCAGGGAGGGCCGAGAAACGTGGTCGCAATTATCCACCAATAATGTTGTTTTTACCACGGAGGAATCTATGGAACGTGCTCTGTTTTCCACTGCTTCTCAGGTGTACCAATTCTGTTCAGTCTCTCCCTCCTAATGACACCCGGTTGCAGTGTCACAAACAGCTACCAGGGAGATGGACTAGTCGATTACTGGAGCTTTTTATTTGCATCACGAGGCATCGCGAACGGTTGAAAACGGTGACATCTTAGCTTGTTTGTTTGTTCCGTAGTTGACTCATTCATTTCCCGCCTCAGCATTCAGCCAATGACGGCCTGGGTTCTCCTGACCATGTGACCAAACAAGGACCAACTCCAAAGCCTAGTTAATACTGCTTGAGTTTTGGAGGGTCAAACATTATTTTTCCATCACAATGGACCATCTAACGCTTATTTGATTTACACACAGATGCAGTGCACATGTGTTTTGTATTCACTCAAGGGTAAAAAATGGCTTTCTCTAAAGCTGTTTAGTTTGTGGTGAAGGATGGGACTGGGGGACATGACTAGATTCTACATATCCCACATCAAATGTTTACTCTGGGGCAGAAATATGTCTGCTTTGTTGGGTTTACTGAAGCTAAAAAGACATTCTGACATAAATTCGATTGAATAAATGTGATTTAGTTGTCAACCAAAATGCAGCACTGCACAGTCCAACAGTCCAACTGTGCAGCTAGTTCAACTTTGAAACGTTGAATTGCCTTGTGCTGCAAATTGTCTGTGTTGGGGATCTTGATGATTCCATGTGAAGCGTTTGTGTGTATCTGTGCGTGTGTGTCTGTGTGTGTCTCGGTGCGTGTCTCTGTGTGTGCAGTTGTACGTGATGGCACCACAACGACAGTTGGTGGACGTTCGACGTTAGGAAGCTTGCTCTCCACCTCGACTCGAATGACAAGGTAGCATCTGATGATTCTCGGTAGGCAGACAAGGATCAGATTTTACTGTGAATGAGTCATTGTCCTGCACCGCCATCAACAATTGGCCACGAGTGACCTGTATTAAGATCATTCAGATGATTTCACCGTATAAACCATCCCTGTGTACTTGTAAACACAGAGCGTCATAAAGTCTCACGTAAACAATCGCCCAGTAAAGCATCTACAGCCAAATGAGTCCCAGACTCTGGAAAGTGGTGTTTGATTATCTGGGCTGCTACTCGCTCCCTGGAGATACCAGCGGGAGGACTGGACACACATTCGGCCCTTTTCACTGCTCAGCTTGCAAAGTCGAAATACATAAAAAGCTAGACAACTGGGTCGGAGGAAGAGAGGTTGTGCACGTGCACACCTCCTCATCCAAATAATCACTCCAGCGTGTGTCTCAGCTGTAAGTGCTCGGGGGGCCCCTGGGAAGGGGGGGCGATGCACCCGCCCCCCCCCCCCCCCCCCCCCCCCCCCCCCCTATCTAAACAAAAGTGAGCCTAGAATCAGGGGAGGCCTGGAAGAAGGGGTCCAGGGAGGGTCTCAAGGTACAGGGGAAGTATTTAATCCTGTTGTGACATGCTCACCTCAGAGAGAGAGAGAAAAAGGGTGCTGAGCCTTTAACACAACTCCCTTTGCATCCGAAACGCAAACACAGCAACACTAGCGCACACAGACCGTGACGCGAACACAAGCGTACACAGCCCACGACAGTTCCTCCCGGCATCTCCCTCGACGCCCTCCTCTCCTGGTAGGTCGGCGTGGCCGAGAGGAGCCCGGTCCGGGGTCGAACCGGCCAATAGCGAGCCCCGGGGGTTCCTCCACATGGGCAAACCAAGAGCTACAGGGGAGAAATCGTTAAACATCAGAGGTGGTCCGTCAAGACCCATGATGCATCAACGCAGGTATTTTCTGACACCATGGCTTTGCACGCGCTGCACCAGATACATGGTTCACATCAAAGGTGGAAAGCTGGTCCTGTGCCATCATCGGCTCTCTGTGGAGTTCATCTGCACGTCTGATTCTCCACATGTGTTAGAAACGTGTAGGTACGTGACGCCAAGATGAAAAAAAAAAAAACGTTTTCACAGGATTCCATCTTGTCCTTATAAGGGAGGGGAGCTGGGTCGGCGGATTGTGAAGGCTGGCTTCTGATCGAAGGCTAGCATGCTCTAGATTTGACCAGAACATCTGCTGCTAAATAAACATGGCTGCAAGGATGCAAATTACAGCCTTGGCGAACATCCGGAGCAGAAAAAGTAACAAAGCACAAATGTCCATCACTTTTTCCATCCACACAGAATCCATTAATTTTTTTATGGCCATTTGTTAGTCTTTCTCATTTTTGACTAGAATGGGGGAGGGGGCAGTGGAATATGTTCATTTATAACCTCAGTTTACACTTGAATCAGAGTGCTTTGGCATTGCCAACACGTTCTCATTCTGAACGTGTGAATGCCCAGCAGTGTTGGCACAGTGGAGTGCAGGACTATGCTGGAACTTTCTAGATATTAAAGGTTTTCCATCAGCCCTGATGTGGAACTTCCCTGGGAGTCTTAGAACTTACCTGCAGTCAAGGGTGCCCCCCCCCCACCCAAGGAACGAGAAGACCCCCCATCGTTAACAGACATGGTGGGACTGTTGCAATGACAGGCGGAATCCTCCATCTTGTTTGGACGTGTCGGTATCTGTCATAAGCAATGAGAAATTGCCAGGCTCCAAATTTCATCCAGCATTTACTCAATCATCCGCCATTTTCCACTTTGTCGTTAATGAACACCAGACTCTGATTGAAGTTGGGAGGCAAAGAGGAGGAATTAGGCCCATGGAAGTCACGTGTGGCTGCAATGGCTGCTAAACTCACGACAGGTAGACTGTCCCAATATACGTGATCTTTAAAAGAAACTTCAGAGCGCCACAGTCCTGGAAAGCACTTCAAAGCTGGAGAACATTCTGAAACCGTGAACAGAGAAGAGAAAAGTTAATTGAGAGCACATCATTTCCAGATGGCCTACAAAACCTGAGTGAGATGATTAAAACTGCTAAAAAGCTATGGAAACCCCTTTGCAATTAACGCAGATAGCTGCCACATGGACCAGGCTAGATTGATACACTTGTGATCCCCCAGTCTCTCAAAGCCACACCAGTCATCCTGCCTGCTTCCTTATCACCATCACATGAGCAACCTTGGGAAAACAGAACCCTCCAGGCCCCACACACACACACACACACACACGTCTATGCTGAACACACACATGCAGACCCACACATACAGTATATACACACATACGCACACTTTCTTGTGAGAATACTTAGATACTGTATACCATAGATGTATATCTTCACTGTTATAGCTGACAAGATTAGACGACTATGTACAGAATGGTGAACTCCAGTTTGGAGTCGTTTCCTGCCCGTGTACAATCCACCTGTTTGAGCCTCCACCAAGGCACTCTTAAGAATCGCAGGAATTAGATGTCCCTCTCTCAAGAAAGCAATTTCCTGTAATCATGTCGGATTTACTGAACTTAACAGTGCCTCCAAACAAAAAGAGAGATTACTTTAAATGGGCCTAATTTAATTAGCTAGACGTATCTTTTATCTAATTTAATAACGATGAACTCTCTGTGGCAGGGTGGTACTGAGAAGACTTGCGCTTGGAAAGCTTCAATTGAGAGATGGGAGATGGGAGCTTTTGGGATGTACTGTCCAGAGAGACGTCGTCGGCTGATCAGATTTCCGATCACTGAAGAGTCTCGACCGGGTGAAGCTGTAGAAACCCTGTTATCAGCTTTAGAATGTTGATCCTTTACCGAACGCAAACCTTGGCATCCCTCAATGTGAGGCAATGCTTGGTTCAGCTGGATTCGATTCAACAATTAGTTACAGACTGTTGTGCTTGAGCCTAAACTAGGCCACCAGGCAATGTGGCCATAGTAAGGACTTCGAAATAGTTTCACTGATGCCAAAGGAGGAACTCAGGAAAGGCTCGGCGTCCTTTATTTACAGACAAAGTCTCTGTTGCTTGTTGTCTAATTATTCTTTCACCCTCCCCCCCCCCCTCCATTCAGTCTTTCTCTTTCTTTCTTTCTCTCTCTCTCTCTCTATCTCTGTCTATCTCTCCTCTCGTTCTCGCTCTCTCTCCATCAATTCAGAAATATTCAACAACAATAAACCACAAGCTCTTGTGTTGGCAGATCCCAAACTAGGTCAGACCTCCTCTCTTCTCTCGTCTCTTCTCCTTTCTTCTTCTTTTTTCTCCTCCTCTCCGGCTCCCAGGGAAGTGCTACCATGCGTTGAGAAGCAAAAGGTAGGATATTGCTAACTAGCTAGTTTTCAACGACCGCTCGCTCACGTTTCTGTCCACAAGCCTGTCAGTAATCGGTTCTCAGGCTACGTAGACAACTCGATCTTACGAAAACGCTGAATTCGCTTTCCTCCCCAGAAATAAAAATAGCAAAACTTACGTCTCAGTTTCCGACTTTAAGTATTTCGGCGGCCCAGAGTTTGTGCTGGCTGATTGACGTCGTTTGCATGTCAGCGATCTGCATGCTAGAGCGTACGTGTGGTGTTTGAACATGTCTTCTGGTGGTGAGGGCTGGGTGCATGCTCTGTCCAGACGGTGGCCTGGGGCTGCAGTCAGGCCTGCTGGAGCGTTCAATGGAGACCAGACCCAGCAGCCCCCAGCCCCACAGAGACAGCCTGTGTGGCTCCCCCACACATCAAAGACCCCCTCCCTCCCAGCTGACTAAGAGAAAGTCTGTGTGTGTGTGTGTGTGTGTGCGTGTGTCCGTGCGTGTCTGCATCTGTGTGTGCAGGCGTGTCTGTGCCTACGTGCATGTCTGCATATCCATGTGTGTATGCCTGTGTGTGTGTGTGTATGTGTGTGTGTGCGTGTGTTGGTCTGTGCCTTATACCTGTGTGTGCTTGTGTGAACGTACAGTTCTCCGTTCGGGGGCCCTGTTCCCCCATGTGTTTCCCAGTATCTCACAGTGGGTCTGCACGGACTGTTCGTGCCTAGAGGAGGCTGGGCGGAGGGCTGTGACAGGGGGGGGGGGACACAGGGGGACGGAGCTGGACAGGGGGACCCCAGGATGCCCTGCCAGCCAACCAACACTGGCCCGCGATAAAAGGAGAGACGTGACGAGGGGAGCGCCAGCCACAGATAAGCCCAGAGAGTAATGATGAGGGGGGCGAGGGCAGTGGAGAGGAGAGGAGGAGAGGGGAGAGGGGGGCAAGAGAGAGGAAAGGTGGGCAGCGGAGAGGAGAAGAGAGGAAAGGAAAGGAGAGGAGGGCAGGGAAGAGGAGAGGAGAGGTGGACAGGGGAGAGGAAAGGAGAGATGGGCAGGGAAGAGGAGAGGAGAGGTGGTCAGGGAAGAGGAAAGGAGAGGAGGGCAGGGAAGAGGAGAGGAGAGGTGGTCAGGGAAGAGGAAAGGAGAGGAGGGCAGGGAAGAGGAGAGGAGAGGTGGCCAGGGAAGAGGAGAGGACAGGTGGGCAGGGGAGTGGAGGGCAGGGGAGCGGAGGGCAGGGGAGAGGAGAAGAGAGGAAAGGAAAGGAGAGGAGGGCAGGGGAGAGGAGAGGAGAGGTGGGCAGGGGAGAGGAGAGGTGGGCAGGGGAGAGGAGAGGAGGGCTATGAAGAGGAGAGGTGGGCAGGGGAGAGGAGGGCAGGGGAGAGGAGAGGTGGGTAGGGGAGAGGAGAGGTGGGCAGGGGAGAGGAGAGGAAGGTAAGGTAGAGGAGAGGACAACAGAGAGGAGGAAAGTTGGATGGAAGAAGCAGAGACAGTGACAACCCCCTCCTTTCCCGGGGGAGGTAGAGGGAGAAAGAGAAGGAAGGCTGCCTGGGATAGAGAGGGGAAGCGGGCGTGAGGAGAGGAGGGACGGATGGACGGACGGATGGAGGGAGGGAGTGGGTGAGAGGCTTGGGCGGTGTGTTCACAGAGTGTCTCTCTAAGGCCTTTTATCTGTAGGCTGGCAGCGCTTCAATGGGAGCCTTATCACCCTAATGGACACTGGGGGAGAGGCCACGGCATGGGCGCTGACAAGAGTGCCCGCTCACACACACACACACACACACACACACACAAACAACCCTCACCACCCCCTTGTCCTTTCAATTGTGGCACACTCACTATAATCTCTCTCTCTCTCTCTCTCTCTCTCTCTCTCTCTCTCTCTCTCTCTCTCTCTCTCTCTCTCTCTGTTGTTGGACATGGAGTAGTTCTCTTTGATCCGCTCCACCTGAAATCCTAGTTTTCATCAACCCCCCCACCCTCCCTCCCCTCCCCTCCCTCCCTCCCTCTCCCCCACCTCTCCTCCCCTTTCACCCAAGCTCTCCTCTTCTGTACCCCCTGATTGCCCTGTTGTTTACTTCGGGTTTTCACTCGTTTTCCCATAACTCTTCAACGTCCAATATAAAGCCTGGGTCGCAGGAAGCTCTTCTGCCACGACAACATATATTGTGTACTCCAAATGTACATGTGACCCCAGTGAGAATGTTTACGATGTGGAGTATCTCTTTAGATAGAGCTTCCTCCCAGCTGGTGTCCACAGGGACACTGACCCATCTTCCTGTCCCAAGCATCCTGAGTGGATGATAAGACATGGAGGAGGAGGAGGAGGAGGACAACAAGGAAGAAGTGGACTGGAAGAGGAAGGAGAAGGAGGATGAGGGGAAAATAAGATGAGGAGAACAGAGCAGAGAACTGGCAACCAAAAAAAACGGGAATCTCTGGAGTGGTGTTAAAAAGAGACAGGTAGCTCAGCATTGGATCACCATTGGCTCCCGTGGACTGGTAAGGTCTATTGTCAATAACAGCAGAACGCCCGAGTTGCATTGTCTTAGGAAACCCAGCGTCCGTGGTTCAATTCCATTCCGAGGGCGGGGAGTGGGCCCTGTGCTCCGGGAGAGAGGGGAGGACAGGAGGTGAGAAGGAGAGAAGGAGAGAAGGAGAGCAGGAGAGAAAGAGAGCAGGAGAGAAGGAGAGGAGCACAGGAACCACCCACACACAGCTTGTTTACCCTCATGGCAAACAAAGTCCCCCATCTGGAGAAGGCTGAGCAGTGGGGAAGAGAGGGCTGGAAAGAGAGAGACGCGGAGAGAAAGATCAAGCGAGAGAGAGAGACATAGATGAACTGTTGGAAGCTGTCAGGCGGGCACTGTCAATTTTCCAATCACTTACTTCAGAAGCACGACAGTGTACTCAGTCTGACCGAGTGACGGATATATTTCTGTTTTACAGAACCCTTTATGTGATCAACATGTGCTAGAACGAGCACATTTGAATCAAACCCAGGCACGGAGAGATCCCTCCAAAAGCTACAGCAAGCTCTTTGGACAACCGATCCTCTGTCTTCTGAGAGGTGTGTAAGAAAGTATCGCAGTCAGCAGACTGGGTCTGGGCCTAAAGTCTGGTCGCGGTCCAAGCCAGAACGACAACAAGGAAGGTCAAAATCCTGCCGTGTTCTGGTTCGTCGACTCTCTGGCACAGTTCCCTTCGGCGTCTTTGTTTATTTTAGATGCGATTTGGCCCCCGAGACGAGCCTCTCCCCGTCCCAAGCGAGGCTCCGCGCTCAAACATTCTCCCAGAGTTGCCGTGACGTTAGGAGAAGCTGATTTGACGTTCGGGGTCCACGTCGGTCTGTGGCGAGGAACCAAGGAAGTCGTCCCCAGGAGAGCGTGTGATTGGGAGAGACATGTTTCCCAGAGAGGAGGCGCCTCTCGCTCGTGCGGAGCTTTCTCACAGCGTCGGCGTCACATCCACATCACGTCACACGGCTCTGACGCTGACAGGAGAGTGCCGGATTTACGAGAGTCACCGAATTCACCGAGACTCAAGATGAACACAGCTCCGAGTCCCCAATTACAATTTCAGAGCAATCACCAATATTGTTGTTGCAGTCAGGCTGGTGATTCGAAACTTGGCCTTAATTCCATATTTTCATTGCTGCAATCTGTTTTCATTAAGACCAAGTCTCTAGCAGGGAAAGTCAACCATTGCCAAAACACACTCATCTGTGTCAAACGTAGAAAAGAGCAAGGATGCTCGCTGGGATAGATTGTTGGAGTCACTGAACAAACATGTTTTGTTTCACTCAGCAGAAGAAGAGAAAGTATAGATCCATATAAAAACAAAAAATAGCGAACATGTTTCATGGTGATTTCGCTGGATGGCCCTTCATGTTCATTTCACTCTCCCTTTTCGGCCGTGTGTGTTACACACACACGCACACACACACCCCATTACTCATTTTTGTTTGATGTGTTTGTGTGTGTGTGACCCCCCTCCCCACCCCGCGGTAGGTCTCCAGAACAATGCTGTCACACCGCCTGTTCTGGAGTGTGTCATCCCAGGGTTATCTCCCGCTCTCTCATCTGGTGATTGTGTCTCTAATCTACCGGCTCATATCTCCTCATTGTGGCCCCCTAATCTGCTATTCTCCCTCTCTCTCTTTTCTGTCTCTCTCTCTCTCTTGCTGATTTGATCTCGAGGGGACGACTTTCATCCTGATAGTCCATGAGTGATATGCCTTGTGCAGTACCCCCCCCCCCCCTCTCTCCCCTCTCCCCCTTCCTCCAAACCCCTTTCCTCCTCTTTCAGTCTCTCTATTCATCAGTCTTGTCCTCTGGCTTCATCCCTTTGTTTTTCCCCTTTTTTTTTGCTTTTGCTCTCACTCTCTGTCTCTGTCCCCGCTTTCACTCGCTGTCTGTGTCACTGTCTATCTCTCTCCTTCCCTTTCTCTATCTGTCTGTCTGCCTGCCTGTCGCTCTCTCTCTCTCTCTCTCTCTCTCCTCTTTCATTTCGTGTACCGTGGAACTGTGTCCCTGTGTCGGACCTCGTCCTCCACCCGCCCCACAGTGGCTGATCTGAGTGACCGCTCAGTAGCAGTCGACCGCCAGCCGACCGCAGCTCGACCACGTCTCCCTCTGCAGAGAGGGGTTGGGAGGGGGCGGGGGGAGGAGAGAGAGAGAGAGAGAGGAGAGAGAGACAGACAGACAGAGAGAGAAAGAGAGAGAGAGACAGAGACAGACAGACAGACAGACAGACAGACAGACAGAGAGAGAGAGAGAGAGAGCGTGAGAGAGAGAGACAGACCGAGTGAGAGAGCGAGAGAGAGAGAGAGAGAGAGAGAGAGAGAGAGAGAGAGAGAGAGAGAGAGAGAGAGAGAGAGAGAGACAGACAGACAGACAGAGTGAGAGAGAGAGCGAGAGAGCGAGAGAGAGAGAGAGGGGCCACGGAGCTTAGCTGTGCTCCCACACTCCTTTTTCCTCTGGCCCCCGGAGTCCGTACCGCAAAACAGCATCCGTCACGCACACTTGACCTGCTGCTCTCATCCCCGGGTCGACCCGGCTGCCTAGGAGTGTGTGTGCGTGTGTGTGTGTGTGTGGTGTGGGGGGGGGTTGTGTAGTGTCGTGGTGCCATGTTACAACCTCCTCACCCTGAGGATGGGAGACCCTGTTGGACCGGGTGAAAAATCACAGCGATCTCAAACCGGTGCTCACAATGTCCCTAATCTGATGGCCTCAAACAGGAGCTTGCATGGAGATGTATTGAGAGAATATCATCGCAGTATGTATCGTGGGCTTGCATAGTCACCAATCCCTGTTCTACGACTCTATTTCAGAAGCATGATCTTGCGACTGAGAGCTCAATGAACTGTTCAAGTAGAACTACTCCGGTCCACCTTAAAAGATACTAGCATGCAGTTCACTCCAGGATGCTGCAGATGCAGTGTTGCTTCACCGAAAAGGAGTTCAGGACAGGATGTTCAGCCTATGGGAGGGTCTTAGGTTTAAGGTGGTTTGTTGGAGTTGAGAGAGAAATGCGGCGATCGGTGTAAGTTAGGCTCCAGAGACTCAAGACAGATGTACAGCCGTGTACAGTATGCTGAAACATTCGTGCGCACTGTGTTTGTGTGACACGTCTGTGTGTGTAAACGTGTTTTATTAGGTATGAGTCATTTGTATATCTTCATGTATACCTCCCACATCTACTTATATGACACATATATGTGTGTGTGTGTGTGTGTTTGGGTGTGTATGACGTGTGTGTCCGTCTACAGAACGGTGCGTGTTGGCCAGCCCTGGCATGTGTGTGTGTGTGTGTGTGTGTGTGCAGAGCGGGGCTGGCGGTGTCATGGTGCGGGGTGTGCAGCCTGACACAGAAAAGCAGATTAAGGACTGTGCGGGGCGACGGGCGAGGGGCTGTGGTCTCCCTGACTGCCACCAACAAGGTTTAATGTCCTTCTGGATTACCATCACAGCCAGGCTCCACCAGCCTCGCCGGAGCTGCCACACCACGCGCCACACGCTACACGCCACACGCTACACGCCACACGCTACACGCCACATGCTACACACACAATGCTACACGCCACACGCCACATGCTACACACCACATGCTACACACCACACGCTACACACCACGCGCCACACGCTACACGCACACACTACACGCCACACGCTACACGCCACATGCTACACGCTACACACTACACACTACACGCTACACACTCATACTACGATCCTTGTCTGTGCCCAAAGCCATTGTGTCTGCGATTGTTCGTGTCAGTGTTGGTCTGGGTTCCTCGACATGCTCTTTGACCTCTGACCCCTGCTGTGCTGAGGTCACGTCCCAGAAGACCATGCTGTGTCTGTGGAGCCGTGTCTGCGAGTTTAGCCCTGTGTAGTCCTGTCAGGCCAAAACAGCAACCGTAACCAGGGGCCAGGGGCGGGGGGGGTTTGACCTCAGAGGGTCAACACTGGGCTGGGCCTGATCCTTCGCTTACCAGGTCGGCGAGGGAAGGCGACGACTCAGAGGAGATCAACACGGGCCGACCTCTTCTCAAACACCTCTGTCCCTGCCCAACCTACCTGTCGCTCTTTGAAGTTCCCTTGTAACAAGTCACACACGAACACACATGGCGGGGAGGCTAGAAAAATATGACTGTGCGTACACTTACTGCAGAGGGGTGTCTGTGCCAGGCAGCCTGGTGAGTGTGGCTTTCACCCTCAGGTGTGACCCTCATTCATGACTGTGTAGCTGAGAGTAACCTCTGGGACCCATGGAAACCCTTCCAGCTTCAACCAGAGAGCAGCCGAAAAGGTAAACAGTTCCAAACCTGGCAACCGCAGAGGGATAGCCGAAAGGTAA